>NC_059114.1:38502361-38802361 GCF_020740685.1 Jaculus jaculus | reverse complement strand
CAGCTAAGGTGCTTGCCTGCAAAGCCCAAGGACCCATGTTCTATTCTCCATATCCCATGTTAGCCAGATGCACAAAGGAGAGGCAAGCACAAGGTTGCACATGCCCACTATGTGGCACAAGAGTCTGGAGATTGATTTCAGAGGCTGAGGCCCTGGCATTCCAATTCTCCCCCCCCCCCTAAAAATAAAAACTAAAAAAATTAAGGAAAACCCTTCAACATATTGGCATAGGCAACAACTTTCTGAATATAACCCCAGCTTCTCAGGAAAAAAAACCACTAATAACCACTGGGACCTCATGAAATTAAAAAGCTTTTATATAGCAAAGGACACTATGAACACAGCAAAGAGGCAGCCTACAGAATGGGAGAAAATCTTTGCCAGCTATACATGTGACAGGGGATTAATGTCCAGGATATGCAAAGAACTAAAAAAAAAAATCTAAATAATAAGAAATCAAACAACCCAATTTAAAAATGGGCTATGGAACTAAATAGTGAGTTCTCAAAAGAAGAAACATAAATGGCATAAAACATCTAAAACAAATTACATCCTTAGCCATCATGAAAATGCAACTTAAAACTACTTTGAAATTCCATCTAACTCCTGTCAGAATAGCAAGAAAACAAATGACAATAAATGCTGGCAAAGGTGTGGAAAAAGAGAAAGCCTACATTTTGGAGGGAATATAAGATAGTACAGCTATTATGGAAATCAGTGTAGAGGCTCCTGAGAAAGCTAAAAATAGATTTACTATACAACCCAGCTATACCACTTCTAGGCACATATCCTAAGGTCTCATCTAACTACCTTAGAGATACTCGCACATCCATGTTTACTGCCGCTCTATTCACAATAGCTAGCAAATGAAACCAGCTTAGATATCCCTCAGCTGATGAATGGATAATGAAGATGCGGTACATTTATACACTGGAGTTCTATTCAGTGGTAAAGAAAAATGAAATTATTTCCTTTGTAGGGAAATAGATGGATCTGGAAAGGATTACACAAAGTGAGGTAACCCAGGCACAGAAAGTTGAACTCTACATGTTCTCTCTCAAATGTGGATCATAGCTACAAATGTTTAGACTTGTATGTGAGGTGGAGTAAAAATTGGTAGCAGAGGCCAGTAAGCTAGAAAGATACTATAAGAGAGGGACTAGAGGGGAGGATTTAAGGGAATTGTATTACATATATGTAAGAAGATGAATAAATTGTTGGGAGTGGAATGGCCTAAGTGAGGTCAGGGGAAGAGATTGAGTAAAGGAAAGGTCAGGGAGGGTTCATAAGAACTTAAAAGGATATGAATAAGCTGTATGGAAACCTACTTTTTTGGACAATGGAACACACAGAAGCCATAGATTGTTATTAGAAAATTTTCAGTGCCAAGGATGGGATAGCTTCCTGTAAATTGTTGGCCAGGGAGGTCCCTTATGCCCCCAAAACATTTCAGGCCATTGCTAAGGCTCTTGGTTTTCAATCAGGAATAGATGGTAAGACCCTATTGCTGAAGACTCCACATACTTGGGCTGTAAGGTCACTGAGAAATCAGGCTGGAGCTGAGCTGAAAACCTCCTCCCTGTAGACCTGCTGACAGAAAGCTGGAAAAAGCTATACTGCATAAAGCCCTACAGGAGGAGAAGACATCAGTGGAGATAGACAACAGTGGATATTGCAAACCTTAAGTTTGGCCAGACAGGTCAGTTGAGCTGAAGGAACCCCAGGAGGGGGACCCCACGCTCTGCCCGGATATGGCGACACCCCAAATCACTCACGAGAAGCGGTCTTGATGCAAACTGCAAGAGGATTTTATTCCAAGCGCGCTGGGGCCCACAGTCGTACACCACACAGGGGTAGAGGACTGCAGAGCCCTGAATGCAGGAACAGGACAGTTTTTATAGGATTTCTAACAAAGCCTGTGCATTAGACCAATCATTTTTTTAATATCAGGAGCCCGCGGGGTGCGAGCCAGTCAGTTTGTGCCACCCCATAGTTTCTAAGCCAATTAGTTTAATTTGTTCAAGCCCCTCATGGACCAATCATTCTCTTATGACCTTGGTGGTCCTTGGGTGGGAGTAGCAGAGTGTGGTATCAGTCTCCTATGACCTTGGAGGTCAGCATTTGCGCAGCTCCTTAGGTGGGGGTAGCAGAGTGTGGTATCAGCCTCCTATGACCTTGGTGGTCTGAGGCAGGCTGCTACAGCTTATGGTGCGAGCTACTAAGCCTTACAGTGTGGGCTATTAAGGCTTATGGTGCAGGCTATTTACAGAAACCAAATAAGTGGTTCACTTCATTACTCATTTCCCATCCTTGAGGGCTATCTCATGCCCTTTTTACCTAGTTTTATATTAGGAGCGGGCTCTGATATAATGAGAAGAGGGATTCTTTACTTGCTTCCAACAGAGAGTAAAGCCTGGAGTTTGAGGTATGCAGGGGCCCGCTTAAGCTCCCTTTGGAGTGTGATAGTATTTCTGGGCTTCTGAATTCTTGGGCCTTTCAGAGCCAGTAAATTCAATAGCTGCCTGTCTGGTGTGGGGGAAACCAACTGCTAACTAATTAGACTAAAGGCTTGCATCACAGGAAGGAATTTATGCCTGACACTGAAAACCTATGACAGGGAAGGTCATGAACCCTAGGGGTGTAACACCTGCTGGTGTCTGGCTAAATGTATACATTATGTTACCAGACTGCCTGGTAAGCACTTCTCCTGGCATTCATAACTATATATTGTTATTCTCACTTTTGGTTAGAAAAGCTTCTCTTTTCAGATGGTGGTGACCTCTGGGATGACTCAAAAGGCACCACAGAGCTGAGAAGTGACATCTCTATCACACCTTCCAAGGCTCAGGGTCTATTGTGGAAGAGGTGGCAGGAAGAATGTAAGAGCTAAAGGAAGGATAGGACTCCTTATAATGCAGTCTTCAAGATACAAAATGGCCTGGATATCCATGACCTCACAATATCTGGTACTACCTACACAAGACCTTCATAATAAGGAGAAAAAGATGATGACATCAAAATAAATGAGTAACAAATTGAGAGGGGGGAGGGGATATGATGGATAGTGGATTTGTGAAGGGAAAAGTGGGGAAGGGCAGGGAATTATCAGAGGTTATTGGCTATAATTATGGAAATTGTCAATAAATTAAAAAAATAATGATTCAAAAAAAACTGTGGCTTTTGGATTAGAGAGATGGCTCAACAGTTAAGGAACTTGCCTGCAAAGCCTAAGGATCCAGGTTCAATTCCCCAGTACCCATGTAAAACTAGATGCACAAAGAGGCACATGCATCTGGAGTTCATTTGCAGTGGCTAAAGGCCCTGGCGTAATTTCTCTCTCTCTCTTTCTCTCTTCTTTCTCCATCTCCCTCTGTGCAAACAAATATTTTAAATTAAGTTTTAAAAAGTATGGCTTTCTCTTACCATTAATCCAGGCCAGCCTCTCACCTGGAGCCACACTCCACCTGAGACCTTGCTGGAAGCTGCTTCCACACATGAAGGTCTCTCTTCACTGCACCCTTGTCCGCTCTCATCATAACATCTTTACACCCCAGAACTGCTTCAGTGCCTGGCACCTGAGGGCCCTAGTACTACCCTTGCTGTGACAAATTAAAAAAAATAAGAAGATTCCTATGAATTCCCTCTTATCAGCAATTTGTTCACTGTTCACCCAGACATAATGCCAATCATACTTTCTCCTTGTTTCTTCCCTACTCTGAGATAAGCAGTATGCTTGCACATTTCATCAATAAATTGTCTCTACCCCAATACAGAAATCTGACTGATGCCCAAGAAACAAGTATACTCAACAGATGCTCAGACACTCATTTTATGTTTTATTTATCCCCTTCCTTTCTCCAGATTCATACATTTCTGAAAGTCAGCAATATTTACATGCACGGCTAGTCTGCTGCACCTTAGAATGGGTGGTTCTTTAAAACAAAGCATAATTTCCTAAAGCCATAGATCAGTCAAACATCCATCTCACTAAATCTCAGCCACATAGATGTTAACGATAATCTATTTTGTGCTTACTGCATGCATGGCCTTACCAGCAGTATCTCAATGAATGTTCTCCACAAGCCTATGAGTATGAGGTAAAATTTGCTTTCAATTCCAGATAAGAAAGCATCAAAAAAGTGAAAAAAAAAACTTGTTCAAAGGGGACATAGTGTAGGGCTTAAGATGTAAACCTGCGTTTCTGCCATTCACAGTGGGTACTTACTTAACTGAACGTCACACCTACAAAATGGCTGAAGAGAAGATGGGCATCCCGTCTTGCATAATTGCTCTTAGGGATCAAATGAGACATCTAAAGCTACTGGCACACAGCAGACGGGGCTCAGCAATGCTATCCTTCGTCCACTCCGTGGCCTAAAAAAAAGCTACTGACTTTTTACAGCCTGTATCTGTCCAGAGGCCTCTCACAGCACGCAGGCTGCCCATCTCAAGGTATACCTCATTCCCTTCAGTTGGTGTCTATTGGCCCATAGGAAATGTTATCACAGGCTTGCCTCATGCTTCCTCACATTCACAAAGCAAAGTGTAACTGCTCTTTCCATAACCTCTAAGTCACTAATGCTTTTTATGTGCTGAAATGCCAGCTGGGTAAACCAGCATTCCCTAAGCACAGCAGCCATCAGCAATAGGAACACAATTAGAATCTGGGTCCAAAGAAAGACCTGATTCCTGAGCAGGTAGAGGCCTCTACTGAGCCATGCTGACCACATGATATAACAGGTCCCATCTGACCCTCACACCCAATCTGCAAAAGTGAAACACAGAAAGATATAGAAATGTAACCAATAGTACCCACAAATAGGTGGCAGAACCCAGATGTACACACACATTTTTGCAGACACACATCCTCAGTACAGTACCTCCTGTGTTTATGATGGACCACAGCAGTGTGTTCCTGTAATCTCAGCACTGGGGAGGTAGAACAGGAGAACCAGGAGATCAAGGCCAACCTGGGCTACATGAGACTCTACAGAAGCAGAAGGAAGAAAGGAAGGGGGGAGGAGAGAGGGGAGAAGAGAAAAGAAAGTGTTCTCATCTCAAGTTACCAAGCCTCCATGCCATTTTATTCCCATGTACATCTAGGATTTATAAACTTAGAGGAGGCAGGGTAGGAACAAGCCACATGTACTCTTGTACTTACCACAGACAGTTGTGGAACCATTCGAATAAGACAATGCAGCAGACGTATTCAGGATATACAGACATTCCCTTAAAAACAAAAGCACCTCACCACGTTCCAATCTACAACATCCCCAGGAAACACTTCCACTTGAATATGGTACCTACCAAGTAGAAAGTTTTGGTTGCCTGTCTTATACCAACTAGTAAGTCCCTTTATTTCCTATTAAAGGCCTTTTGGTATCAAATATGCTCCTCATTACTTAGGGACAGACCATATTTGGTGAACAAGGTATCAGGTTATACCTAGGAGCCAAAGTGCTGTGATTAACAGCAGCAGCATACACATGTGGCTTGCCTGTGGGGTGACAGAGCTCTGCGTCCATGACAAGTTTAACAAATGAAGCTTTTCAAAATCAAAGTGTTTATGGACTTCCAGTTAAGATGGAGACATAGATACCACACCAAGCAGCCTAGAGGGAAAAAGCCAAAACAAAAATCTCAGCAAAATACACACTTTTACTAAAAAGTGAGGTGTATAGGAAATTGAAATGGCAGCGGAGAAGTAGGAGAGATCCAGAGCATCCAGAGTCCACACGGGCTGGCAAAAGCAGCCCCAACAGGTCTGCCGGCCGCCGTGATAGCCACGGTGCGCCAGAAAGCCACCAGACTCGGCTCGGGCCGCAGGAAAAGCCAGATGAGGGGATTTTCCATTCACATCAGAACTCTCTGGAAACTCAAGAAACGTGAAGGGAGAGCAGCAGTGAACAATGGAGGAGCAGACCACGAGGTAGAAGAACACGTGGAACAGCGAGAGAACTAGAGCAGCTACGGCTCCCTCCCCTCCCGCACCGTCTGTGCCCAGCTCCAGCAAACAGAGCAGCGGTCCCGGGACCGGCCACTCCAACATGAACCAACAGTGGGACCCAAGCAGGAGCAGAGGTAACTGGGATTACACCGGGGAAAGGTCTCAACTGGTCACAAGCTGACTTGGAACCCTCAATAGATCAGAAACCTTAACCTCTTTGTTGTCAGGATTAAGGGGGGGGGGGGCACCACACACCCTAAGGGACAGTTGGAGGATCTGGTTGTCATAATACCTACTCGTGGATAAATACTCTGAGCTGGTTTTCCTTGAAAGTTTACATTGTTTAGTTAAATTTTAAAATCTGCCTGTATTTTGTTCCACTCAGCCTACTTGAATACTCTCAGAGCAGACAAACCCAACACCTAGGGTCACTTTTGTAGATACTCTGAGAGTCTTGAGAGACACACCTAATGCCTTAAGCTCCTACCCTGAAGTTATATTACATCAGATTGTCTGATACATCTAATAATGCCCAGCTAACTAGAAAATCCAATCATTAAATACTCCAGGATGCAAAAATATATACATTATAACACAAGAAACACCAAAAATCAAGACAATATAAATCCACCAAAAAGTATTACTGCATCAGAAATGACCTCCAGTGAGAACGAGTTAGAGGAAATGCCTGAGAAAGATTTCAAAAGAATGATTATAAATATGTTCAAAGAAGTCAAAGAAGAAATCAAAGGAATGAAAGAGGAAATCAAAGGAATCAAAGGAATCAAAGGAATCAAAGAAAACACAGGACACCAATTTACTGAAATAAAGAGGTCAATACTAGACATAAATAAGGAAATAGAAATGATAAAGAAAAACCAGTCAGAATTACTAGCAATGAAGAACACAGTTAATGAAATAAAAAACTCGGTAGAAAATCAAAGTGTTTATACTACAAATTGACCAGCTTCATTAGAACCAAAGCCACATCTGAGAAAGCTACTAAATGGCACAAATGAATAAATAAAATATTTCTATAAAGGTCTGAAGATAAATTGCTGGATTTTGTTTGTTTGGCCAGTGGGTTGCTTGGTTGGGTTGGTGCTTGTTTGTTTCTGATATGGGTCTTCCTGTGTAGCCCAAGCTAGCCTCAAACCAGAGATCTTGCCGCTTGGGTCTCCGGAGAGCTGGAACAGCCTGCATGCAGTTCTCAAGGTCAGCCATTTGCAAAGAATAGCAATGTCTGATAGTACTCATACAGAAAGATGCCTTTACAAGTCCCATGTCCTATAATAAACTAGTAAGTGGAGAACACAGGTTGGAGAATTGGACATATGCTAACAGGCCTTTGATTTTTAAGAGTTACTCTCCCAAGTCAGCAACTAACAGAAAACATTTCTAGTTAATCCCTAGGGTCCTGGTGAAGAGGGAATGAGTTACAAGGAACACTGCAGTGCTTAGTCTCACATTAATCACCCGTAAAGATGAAAGTCTAAATCTACCAGCCATCTTTAACACTAAATAATGCAATGAGACATTTTACTTTGATAAAGAATCAATGGCTTATTTAAAAGTGCCAGGTAGTATTGCTTTTGAAACCACATGCTATAAGCCATTCCTGCTTTTGTTGGGAAACAGACAGGACTTCTTCAAGGTGAGGGACAGACTTTCCAATCTAACCAAGAAAGGCAGATATTCTAGGAAATGGTTTGTTATACTTGCTGAAGTGAAAGAATGGGGTGCTAAAAGAACAAAAGGGAGAAATGTCCCGATCTTCAAGCCATGCAGGCTGGAGGTAGGACTGGATCTTATTGGTAGAGTACTTGCCTCGCAGGCACAAAACCCTGAGTTTAATCTTTAGTATTGTTAAGATCCAGCCAATAAATTTTAATAATGGAAGTAAAAGATTTTCAAATTCAATTTCTTTAAAAGGCATATACCCTAGTTATCAAATGCTCAGACTCTGGTCTGAATATGATACTACCTATTGCTACCTGTGTGATCTTGGGCAAATTAACACAACCCTATGCTTTCTCATCTATAAGATGCTGATGAGAGTACTCACCACGGGAAACTCTTAAGCCAGCTGAACAAGGCAGTGCAGCAGAAGTGTTCAGAATGCACTTCTGAAGAACTCTACACCAGCATGTCACAGAGATGCTAACACATCCATGTTTGCTGCTTCATATTCACAATCACCAAGAACTGAATGGATAAGTACATTTCGGTACATATGTACGATGCAAGTTTATGCAACTACAGCATTGATGAAATCATAGCATTCATGGGGAGTGAGTAGAACTGGAGATCATGTTGTTAGGTAGTAAAGTAAGCCAGACTCAACAAGACAAATATTGGGGCTAGGGAGATGGCTCAGTGAACAAAGCACTTTCATCGCAAGCCTTAACCACCTGAGTTTGGCTCCTCAACACCCATGAAAGCTGAAAACTATGGTAAGCATATGTAATACAAGGGTACCTATGGAGAGAAGGGATGTGGAGGCAGGAGACCCTTCCTCAAAATAAGGACTAACATCCAAAGTTGGCCTCTGACCTCCACACATACATGAGCAAGTGTGCATGTGTGTTCATGCACACACACACCAAAAAGAGGAAATACCACACACACCGTATCACATTGCACACATATGCAAAAAAGTTTCACATTTTGTCAAACGCAGAGCACAAATTAAATTTTTTAAACATTTTTTGGTTTATTTTTATTTATTTTTTTGAAAGTGATACAGAGAGAAAGAGGGAGAGAGAGAGAGAGAGAGAGAGAGAGAGAGAGAGAGAATGGACGCACCAGGGTTTCCAGCCTCTGCAAACGAACTCCAGACGCGTGCGCCCCCTTGTGCATCTGGCTAACGTGGGTCCTGGGGAATCGAGCCTTGAACCAGGGTCCTTAGTCTTCACAGGCAACCATTTAACCAATAAGCCATCTCTCCAGCCCACAAATTAAATTTTATATACATGTAGGGGAAGGATGTGAAAGTAGGAAGGGGATTATGAGAGGGGAGAAAGAGGCCTAGGGGATGGGGGAGGAGACCAACAGAGGGGAATGGAGAAAGGAGACCAGGAAGATGACAGGAGGCATAGAGAGCAAAGAGAACATCAAATAAAAACAATGTACAATAACATATATAAAAATATCACAAAAAACATTTCTTTGTATTCTAAATAAAAATTAATAAGCAATAATAAAGAAAATATTGGAATAAATACTGTTACATTCCCTACTATTCCTATGTTTGACAGAAGTTTCTTTGATTGTTAAGACTATAGCTAAAATACAGAGGAATTATAAAGAAGTCTTACCAATTGTGGAGAATAACATGATAATACATTCATTAAGCCAAGAAATATCTACTGAACACTGAGAGGAGGCAGACTAATAAGGATAAAGTTGTGAGCTCCATCCAAAGTCATTCAGTGAGGAAGACAGTGAACACATTAAAAAAAAAAAAGAAAAAGAAAAAACAGGAATACAGTTACAAGCAGATACAAGTACTTGAGACCTTCTTAGGCAATGGTACAAAACACAAAAGAGTCTTTGCATGAGAATGTATTCCGTTGTGTCATTTGTAATAGAGCAATTTGGAAATAACCTCAAACTCAGTTCTAAAGAGAAAAACAAATTACTAGAGCCACTGAAATATACAGTTAGCCTGGCGTGGTGGCGCATGCCTTTAATCCCAGCACTAAGGAGGCAGAGGTAGGAGGATTGCCATAAGTTCGAGGCCACCCTGAGACTCCATAGTGAATTCCAGGTCAGCCTAGGCTAGAGTGAGACCCTACCTCGAAAAAAAAAGAAAAGAAAAGAAATATTATACTGTCATTAAAATGGCGGTTTTAAAGGTAGTTACTGTTAAAGGAATTTGTGATAAAATGAAAAAAAAAACATGAAATGTATTAGTAGAGTAGTGACAGCTGTTTAACAAGAATGTGCCATGTTGAATTGTTTGTTTCTTGCCTATTTGTTTTGAGCCAGTGCCTCACTATTTAGTACAATCTAAATCCTGCTACCTCAGCTTCCTGACTGCTAGGATTACATGACTACCCACATGTACCACCAAACCTGGCTTCATTTGTGCTCTAATGTAAAGATAATAATGAGAATTTGTGGAGTGTTTGCTGTATGCCAAGGGATGTTAAGCACTTCATTACACTCTCTCCTTTGCTCATACTCTTGAGGTAGACAGCATTATTCAGATGTCACCCACAGAGGTTGAGCTCATGCATTCATGATGAGCAGAGGCTCTGAGATTTAACCCAGGTCAGGCTGACTCTAAAGATAGGCTCATTATAACCATTAAATATCTGTCTACAATGTTATAATGGAAAAAAATAAGTCTTTGCTTTTAACTTCCTTGCACTTTGCTTTTTAAAGGATAACACAACAACCAATCATTTTCTATGTGCCAAGTCCTGACCCAAGTATTTTATGTAACACGTTTACTCTTCACAAGGACTCTATGAAGCAGGCTACAATTCTGGCCTCATATCACAGATGAGGAAAATGAGACAGACAATTTAACAGCTTGTCCAAGGTCACTCAGCTGCTCAATGCAGGGCATTCAGCCAGCTTCAGAGGAAGCTGGGGTGAAAGACCACAAATGGCTCTACTGGAAAAGCAGGTTGATATGTTCATGTGCATGGAGTAGCTACTTAAAAACATTCCTAAGCACATCTTATGAAATTTTTCTGTAAACTTTGAAGGAATATTTGGAGAAGGAATGTAATAATTTCTTTAAATTTGAACCATTTCAAGAAAATTAAAGAACAATAGAAAAACAAGTAGAATTTAGCAAATGCTATTATCCTTAAAAATAATAAAAGCTATACCCTACTACTGGTCACTGATCAAAAAAATTTAATTGTAGCTTTTAAATTCTAATTGAACTGGGAGTCAATATGAAAGAAGCTAATTAACAGCAAAAGACACCATTATCTTTCCCTCTGAAAATTCTGAGAAAAGTAGAAAGAAAAAAAATGTAGGACTGGGCATGGTGGATCCCAAATACAAAAAGTACTAGAAGAAAAATAAGAAATATGGTCTAGGATATAGTCATAGGTAAGAACATTCTGAATAAGGAAGAGTCCCAAGAATCAACAAATGGGACTACATGAAATTTTTAAAAAAAAGTTTCTGCAAAGCAAAAGAAATCATCACAAAAGCAAACCGACAGCTCACAGAATGGATCCTTGCCACCTACAATACATCAGACAGAGGGCTAATAATGAGATTTTACAAAGAACTGAAAAAATTAACCCCCCAAATAAATCACTAAATGAGTTAATGAACTGAATAGACATTTCACAAATGAAGAAACACAAATGGCCAAGAAGTACTTAAATAATGTCCAATTTCCCAAGCTATCAGAGAAATGTACAACTTTGAGACAATATCTTAATCCTGGTTAAGATAGCTATCACCAAAAAAACAGATTACAGATGCAGGCAAGAATGCAGGGAAAGAGAAATCCACACCCACTATTGGTAGGAGTGCAAACTAATGCATCCAATATGGAGGAATCCCAGAAAGCTTTGAGTCAGCACACTGCAGGGTGTATGCATACAGCTGCAATGTAACTACTGGCTCATACACTAAGAAATAACCAACCCAAGTAGCTATACCTAGAATTCCAGTGTAACCTGAGCTGAGGGTGGACAGTCTTCTGATATTTTTGATCAAACTAAAAGCCTTAATGTAGCACAAAAAGCCACATCCAGACCCAACTCCACAAGTACCATTTTTGTCCACCTCTCAAAAGCAGCTAGTCCATGCTCTTTGCAGACACCACCCCTATTCTTTCATCTTTTTTGCCATTTCAATGCAATCTGCCTAGAACTGTTTCAGCATTCAATTCCATGTCTACCTTAAGTTCATACAGGGTAGGTAGAGATTTATGGTAGCCACAAAATCTTGTTTTGTATTTTTATTTGAATTTAGCACAACCTGAGAGAGAACAGACTTAGAAAACCAATACATTCATGGGAAATTACAACCAGAAGTCTGGGGAGAACACAGTGCCCAAATTATCCCAGTACCTGGCTGAAGGTAACAGCAGAAGAACATTAAGAAAGCAAGTTTCGGGCTGGAGAGATGGCTTAGCGGTTAAGGCACATGGCTGTGAAATCTAAGGACTCATGTTCAACTCTCCAGGTCCAACATAAGCCAAACGGACAAAGTAATGCCAGGATACAAGGGGTGCACACATCTGGCATCTAACTGCAGGGGCTGAAGGCCTGGTATGCTGATTCTCTCTCTCTGTCATTGGAAGAAGGAAAGTTGGTTAGTTCAGTCAGAGCTAAGAAGACAAAAGCACTTTCTCTACAGTTTATCTACCTCAACATATGTATACCCAGTGCTGGTGGAGATGGGTCAGACACTTGTCCTATCACCTCACCTAAGCAGTTCAGGAAAAAGCATTTTGTCTTCCACAGTAAGAAGCTCTGAGATCAAACCAGCTGGATTCTAATTCCGGGCCTTCCACTCACTGGCTGGTGACTTTATGCAAGTAATTTATTCACTGTGTGCCCTCATTTCCTCACCTGTAAAAGAGAACATTGGGAATAACACCAATCTCTTTTCCAGAAGGTTACTGGGAGGGATCAATGTTCACAAAACTATGAATGTTCAATGAATTATAGTTACTATCATTACTTGACAGTACATTTATAGATCAAAAACAAGCTATTTTTGAGCCAGAGAGATTGCTCAGTGGTTGAAGACATTTGTTCACAAAGCCTGACAGCCCAGGTTTCATACCCCAGTACCAACATAAAGCCAGATGCACGCAGCGGCAAATGTGTCTGAAGTTTATCTGCAGTGGCAGGAGGCCCGGGTGCACCCAAACTCACTTTCTCTCTGTCTCAGTCTCTCTCTCTCAAATAAATAAGTAAAAATAGCCAGGCATGGTGGCATATGCCTTTAATCCCAGCACTCAGGAGGCAGAGGTAGGAGAATCACTGTGAGTTCAAGGCCAGCCTTAGACTATAAAATGAATTCCAGGTCAGCCTGGGCTAGAGCAAGATCCTGCCTCAAAATAAATAAATAAATAAAATACCCCTTTAAAAAAAAAGCTATTGTATTTATCACTGGTATCAAACTTGAAAGAACTAGAAGTCTTGGTAAGATAAGTTTCGTTCATATAAACAGGATTACAAAATAAAATTACAAAAGCTAGCACATGCTTTACCACCTCTTCTGCTAATAAACCTTATAAAAGTATGTTTCTTATTTTTAACTATCTTATGGTCTCCTCAACCCTTAACCATTATTTTTTAAATGAATTCTCCCTCATGACCTTCAATTCCCACTTTGCTGAATCTACTAGATTTTATGCATACTTAAAGACTAATAGAAGAACATGGTGATAGAATAGTAAGAGAGAATAGAAAAAAAATCAAAGAATTTTAGAACTGACAAACAAATACTTAATGCAATTTGATGTTACAGAAAATGATAGCACTCACAGCAAGCAACATCACCACCAGAGCGTGGCCAAGGCACAGCCTGAGCCCAGGATTCCTGGATCCTGGCTGGGTCAGAATTCTCATGGCCAGAGCATGTGGACACGCTTTCTCCTACCATCACAGAAACAATGACACCCATATGCCTGGGGCTCAGGAAACCACCTTCTGTCATCTAAGACAAGAGCTAAACTTCCTAGACTTCTCTAGCTTCAGAAAATGCACGTCCCAGAATCTGAGCTGGTGATTTAAGGGATTCTCAAAAGCTTTACCATTGAGCAAAGTCTATTACAACCTGGATGAATTCAAATGAGTCTTCAAAGGATTTTGGATTCCTGGGCTTCACAGACAAGGCAAAAGGCATTGATTTAAACTTAGTACATAGAAGGAACAAAAAACTGTCATTGCTCACACAATGCTCATTTTTTCCAAATGTTTTCCCTGCAAAGGCTATGTTTCAGGAGGCTGAAACTGCAGAGGAAACAGGGTGAGCAGTACTGCTGGGGAACAGACTCACAGGAGGACAGGCTGATCTAGAAATAAGCTGTTAAGTATTAGCATCCTTGACAATATTCTCATGGCATCCAATGAATAAATATCACCTAAATCAATCTATATGAGCACTCAAGAGTGGGATTAAAAGCATTCTCGGCAGAGGTAAACTTAAAGCTGGGAAATAAACTCTCTGCAACTGAAGAGAGAATATATTTTGTCAGTCCTTTCAGTGGCTCAAGGAATGTAAAGCCCCCTAAAAGAACACTCGTGGGCAAGCAGGAAAAGTCTACAAGCCACAGTCAGCAGGGTACACAGGAGTCCTTATGTCATATTCCTCACTGACATTCATTCTGCTGAATGATGGTTTTATTTGCTCTTGTCCTCCATCTTGGAATTACTGTTGAAATGCCTGCTCTTTTTTTCCAGGGTTGTGACTGCCCATAAGTGTGTATACATAGGGCATGCAATTTGTTGAAGAGCTGAGCATGATGACCAATCTCACCAATGCCACACACTAAAAAGCTTTGGGGAGGACTTGCTAATGGCAGAATCATTGACTTTTAATCATTTCTAGGGTAGATAATCATGACAGGCACTGACAATGTTGCTTCTTCATCACACTTCAACCAGGTAAAAATGGTTAGCAAAACTTTCCTATTGACAGTCACAGTTCTCTAAGTGGTGAAGTTGTATATTCATTCAAGCCTAAGGGGTGGAAAAAACAGTGACACCCAATGCCAACTTGTAAAGGAAGCTAAAAGCTGGCAGAATTCTTTTTGAAGAAAATTTGGTAATGTGCGTAGTAGATCTTAACCCAAAAAATGACCAGAAATGAACACAGGTATGAAGGATTTACTCCCAATCTTATTCCTTTTTTATCCTTTTCAAAAAACAATTATTATTTTGTTGTTGTTGTTGTTTTTTCGAGGTAGGGACTCACTCTAGCCCAGGCTGACCTGGAATTCACTCTGTAGTCTCAGGGTGGCCTTGAACTCACAGCGATCCTCCTACCTCTGCCTCCTGAGTGCTGGGATTAAAGGCGTGTGCCACCATGCCAGGCTCTTTTCAAATTTTTATTAACAACCATGACGATAAAAATTATCCCATGGTAATACCCTCCCCCCCAACTTTCCCATTTGAAATTCCATTGTCCATTATATCCCCTCCCCATCTCAATCAATCTCTCTTTTATTTTGATGTCATGATCCTTTCCTCCTCTTATGATGGTCTTGTGTAGATAGTGTTGGGCACTGACAGGTCATGGATATCCAGAGGCAGATCCTAAGGAGAGAACTACCCCATCATACCTCAAAAGGGCCCCAGCTGAAACTAAGAATAATTGGCAAATCAAGCAAGGGTGCTGTTTTCTTGGTGAACCTGATACCAGCATAAGGGTGAAGGAGATTGATAAAGAGATCAATCAATTCCTACCAAATCAGATATCCAGAGACACAGAAGCTCCCAAGACCTCATCACTGAAGCAGACCTAAAATGAACCCAACATGGTTCAGGGAAATTTGCAGAAGAGGGGGTGGGAAGAATGTCAGAGCCACACATTGGGTCATGATACATAGAGATATTTCCTTCTACCCATAACTGAGGGCTAACTCCACAATGCATGACCCATACCCCCCAACCAGGAGGGGCCAGGGAGAGGGGGGAGGACGGGGGGAGGCTAAAAACGGTACCAACTTGACTGTATTCACTGAGTACAAAACTAATTTAAAAAAAGTCAAAAAAAGCTTTAAAAAATAGACAACAAAACAAAGCACTACTATGCCAATGGTATGTTATGTGGTCATCAAAGGCCATGCTATCAATAATTGTTTAATGGTTAGACATGGAGGCACACAACTGTAACCACAAACTCAGGAGTCAGAGTTGGGTGGAACTAAGTTCAAGGCCAACATGAGTACATTGTGAGGTCCAAGTTGATTTGCACTATCTAATAAGTACTGTCTCAAAAAGTAAAAAACTAAAACATCAAGTAATATGTAATGATACTGAAAATTGTTGACAATGTATCCACAAATAAAAAGGTTGTTCAATAATTTCAACTCTGTTCTGTTTAAAATAAAAACCATACATACTCAGGTCTATGAACCCTCATACACATGAAAAGATTCACATCAAAATGCTAAATGTAGATATATTAGAATTCTAACTTTTATTTTCTTTTTTTTAAACATGCTAAGCCATCTCTCCAGCCCTAAAATTATTTTCTTAAATTATAAATGTTTGATCAAAGTGCAGTGAAAGTAAAAGTTAGGGGGCTGGAGGGATGGCCTACTGCTTAAGGTATTTGCCTGCAAAGCAAAAGAACCTTAGTTCAATTCCTCAGGACCCACATAAGCCAGATGCACAAGGGGGCACATGCATCTGGAGTTCACTTGCAGTGGCTGGAGGCCCTGGCATGCCCATTCTCTCTCCCTCTCTCTACCTCTTTCTCTCTCTCTAAGAAATAAATAAAATACATACTTAAAAAATATATTTTTAGGGCTGGAGAGATGGCATAGCGGTTAAGTGCTTGCCTGTGAAGCCTATGGACCCCGGCTCGAGGCTCAGTTCCCCAGGTCCCACGTTAGCCAGATGCACAAGGGGGAGCTCCCGTCTGGAGTACGTTTGCAGTGGCTGGAAGCCCTGGTGTGCCCATTCTCTTTCTCACTCTCTATCTGCCTCTTTCTCTCTCTGTCACTCTCAAATAATCAAATAAATAAATAAATATCTTTAAAATATATATATATATATATATATATATATATATTTTTTTTTTTTTTTAAAGAAACAATACAGGGCTGGAGAGATGGCATAGCAGTTAAGCACTTGCCTGTGAAGCCAAAGGACCACGGTTCGAGGCTCAATTCCTCAGGACCCACGTTAGCCAGATGCACAAGGGGGCGCAAGCATCTGGAGTTCGTTTGCAGGGCTAAAGCCCTGGCGTGCCCACTCTCTCTCTCTATCTGCCTCTTTCTCACTCTGTCTGATGCTCTCAAGTAAATAAAAGTAACAAAAAAATTTTTTTAAAAAAAGAAACAATACAGAAATGTCCTTTACTTGCTTTATTTAAAATATTGTCCAGAGGTGCTTCATTGGCACAGTAGATAGTGTATTGGTCTCATAAAATCTTGTTCAGAGCTACTGTGAGGCCATAGGGTCCACTCCAGCACTTGGGGTGGGGAGGGAGGAAGAAACCATAATGCCTGGATCCAAGGTCATAATTTCCAAAGGCAAATAAAAGCTTGCTCAAGCCAGGTATGATGGCCCACGCCTGTAATCCCTACACCTGGGGGACGAAGGCAGAAAGGTGGAGAGTTTGGGTCCAGCCAGTGACATAGCAAGTTCCAGGCCAGCCAGGACTAGAGAGGGACAGAAAGCAAAAAAGAAGAGAGGGCAGGGGAAGCAAGGGAAGGAGGAGGAGGGAGAGAAAAAGGGAAGGCAAGAAGAAGGGAGGGAAATCTTATTCACGTAAGCAAGTGTGTGAAAGGCTATTTACCTACAGATATTTGTCTTAGCAGAGAACCTCTCCTAATGGTAGTAATTATTAAAGTTTTAATATGTGCCAGGTATGTTCACATATGAAAACTGAGTCCTTTAAAATCCCTGTGAAATAAAACTGATAATGCCATTTTTTGCATGCATGCACGTGTGTGTGTGTGTGTGTGTGTTTTCTACCTGTATGTGTCCATGCACTTACCTGTGCCGTTGCCGGTTGCAGGGTGTGCTCACCAGCACTGGCTGCAGGGCAATGTCAGATGTCCAGTTCTATTACTCTGACACCCAATGTTACTTGTGCTGAGTCTCTACACTGGTCCTGCAGCTTGCCATTTTTTCTCAAAATCTAGGCATTGGGGTTATCGATGTACATGATCACACCCAGCAGAGGGTTGTGGGGATTGAACTCAAGCAGTCTGTTGTAGGCAGCTTCTTGTTGTTGGGATGAACTTCCAAACAGACACAGTTTAGGAAGGAAAGGATTTATTTCAAACTTCAGGTCCATCAGTGGTAGAAGGAGCTGCTTCAATACATCCAAGCGGAAACAGCAAAAACCAAAAGCAACAACAGGGAACTGCAGCAAGCAGACCCCTCCCCTCTACCAACACACACATACACACACACACCCAGATCAGACCTCTCTACAGACCTTTGAGCTGGAAATCAGATCCACTCCCAAACACTCCTTAGAGCTGGACCCCAGGATCTGGCCCCATGACACCACCTGGCTGGAGACCCAAGTTACGAGCTTTAATGCAACACCTGAGTCTATGGGGGGCATATTCTCAAACTAGCACTCCCTTTCTCAAGCTCCCTCAGGCCCTCATGCTTGCACACAAAGTGCTCTTCACTGCTAAGCCGTCTCTCTAGCTCAATCCCTCCATTTTCTAGAGGAAACACTGAGGGTGGAATTTGAAGGGTGACAACTAGAAAGTAAGAAAATCATCCTGGGGACCACCAAAGAGCCTTTCTTTTACATTCATCTCTATGCTAAAAGTATACCCAAAACCCTGTTTTACACTGAATAGTCTTGTAAAAGGCATACTGTGCTATGCTTTTAGTTCAAAAGTTGACATTTGGTGTTGTTAGAATGTCTATAACTTGCTTTCAATTTTTCAGCACACATAGCATAGTATATGGCATGTGTGTGCTACAGCAAGTCATACATGAGGTGCCATCAGTGCCCTAATATGGGCTGCACACTCCAGTGCCTGCCTATGAATATTCTAATTAGGAACCTCTCTCTCCAGAAATTTCAATTATCTTTATCCCTGAATATAATTAGCATAAGGGATGTTAGAAATGTGAATTTTCACTGGTAAAAGTACTGGCTTGTTAGCTATCATAATAGATATTAGAAATGGACACTATTAATGCAATGAATGGGATTTAAGATGTGGAGATAAGCTCAAAATTCTACAGAATTGCTCATCCTTGAATAATCAGGATGTATAACTCGCCAAGCAAGCTCTTCACCCTCAAACATTAGGTGATGTCACCCATACTTGAGGACTAAATGGTCCTACGGAAAACCATTGGTTCAGAAAATGTCAGCTGCCTGATGCTATCTGTAAATCAGCATATTGTTTGTTCTACCATCAGTGAAATCCATGTACTTCATGATCAGAACACTCAAAAATGTGGAGACCAAAGTAAACTTACAGAACATAGCCATTTTTGTGCCTAGTTGTAAATAAATTACTAAATACCTAGATGTGTTGTAGAAAATTTTCATCAACACTGGTATGGTGGCTTGATTCAGTTCTCCCCCATAAACAGGTGTTCTGAATGTTCCAGCTGATGGAGATTTGGGAATTAAAGCCTCCTGGAGGGAGTGTATTGTTGGGGGCAGGCTTATGCGTATTGTAGCTAGTTTCCCCTTGCCAAGGTTTGGCACACTCTCCTGTTCCTGTCGTCCACCTTATGTTGGCCAGGGGGTGATGTTCACCCTCTGCTCATGCCATCGTTTACACTGCCACCATAGAGCATCCCCTCAAGTCTGTAAGCCAAAATAAACCCTTTTACCCCTAAACCTGCCCTTGTTCAAGTGATTTGCCAGCAATGTGAATCTGACTGCAATAACTGGTAATGATTTTTAGGGTGCTACTGACCTTTGCCAGTCACTAATTATCACCAATTTTCAAAAGGAATAACAAAAGGCCTTAATAGTTATACAACCTGGCCAACAGATTGGCTTAGTTCAGTAGCAGGCAGCTTCTGACACGACTTCCAGTGTCACTACCTCCTGGCATATGCCTGTGAAAAAAAACTCTTTTGAGGGTGGACTGTACCTGTGACTTAACTTCTAACAGACAAAATATAGGAAGGTAAAGGGATGTCACCTTTGTGATCAGGCAACAAAATTGCATCTCTCCTAGCTATCACTTTTCCCTCCCTCACCTCTCAGTTGTGAAAAGCTCTATAAAAGGCACCATATGACAAGAACTATGGGATGCCAGCTGAATCCTGCCAGCAACAATGTGATTGTGTACCAGGTATGGTGGAACACACTTATAATCCCAGCAAGAGATAGAGTTGGAGGATCAGGAGTCAAGGTCATCTTTGGTTACATATATCCAGTTTGTGAGCAGCCTGGCCTATGTGAGATCCTGTTTTAAATAAACAACAACAGTGCCAGGGGTGGTGGGGCATTCTTTAATCCCAGCACTTGGGAGGCAGAGGTAGGAGGATCTCTTGAGTTCAAGGCCAGCCTGAGGCTACAGAATGTATTCCAGGTCAACCTGGGCTAGGGGAAACCCTAAGTCAAAAAAAAGAGGAGGGCTGGAGAGATGGCTTAACAGTTAAGCACTTGCCTGTGAAGCCCAAGGACCCCAGTTTGAGGCTCAATTTCTCAGGACCCACATTAGTCAGATGCACAAAGGGGCGCATGTGTCTGGAGTTCATTTTCAGTGGCTGGAGGCCCTGGCGCACCCATTCTCTCTCTCTCTCTCTCTCTCTCTCTCTCTCTCTCTCTCTCTCTCTCTCTCTGTTTCTCTCTCTGTGTGCCTCTTTCTCTGTCACTCTCAAATAAATAAGTAAAAATAAACAAAAAAAGTTTTAAAAATAAAAAAATGTCAATGTGAATCTAGAATTGAATCTTCCCCCTATAGCTAACAACAATTACCTCCTGTGAGACCTTGAAGTAGACCCAACTAAGCTGTACCAAGACCTATAGTGAATACCCACCTACAGAATTCATAGCCTGGGCCTTTCAATCTTGATTTCATGTTCTGGTAAGCAGTTCTCTGACCCATAGTGGCCAAGAGAAAAACAGTTGAAAAAGTCCTATTTTGGTTACTCTAGCAGTTTGAATATATGTCCTCCACAGACTCAGGTATTTTATTAAAACTTTTAACTTGGATCTCCAGCCACATGAGTGGAGGAGGTTTCATTGTGGACATGAGGATCCTAAGTTGTGTTTGGGGGCAGATCTGATTTCCAGCCAAAATGTATGTACAGCAGCCTGAGCTCCGGCAGAGTCCCTGTTGTTTGCTGCCCAGTTTTGTGTTTGCTGCTTTTGATGTGTGTGCTGGTGCTAGTGTTTGGCTTGCTACAGTGTTTCTCTCTGCTTGGATTACGGCAGCTTCCTCCACCACTGCTGGAACTTTCCCTAGATCTATAAGCTTGAAATAAATCCCTTCCTACCATGAACTGTGTCTTATTTGGATGTTCATCCCAGCAACACAGCAACGTGAAGCTATCTACAACCATTACCAATACAAATTTTAACCTTGAGGTAAGCAAGAATATTCAAAAAAATAGATTAAGGGGTTGCAGAGTACTAGAACTGCCCAGGCTAGAGACCATTCCTCAAAAAAAAAAAAAAAAAAAAAAAAAGTTTAGCCAGGCATTCTGGAGCACACCTTTAATCCCAGTACCTGGAAGGTAGAGGTGGGAGGATCACCATGAGTTTGAGGCCACTCTGTGACTCCATAGAGAATTCCAGATCAGCCTGAGCTAGCACAAAACTCTACCTCAAAAAAAAAACAAAAACAAACAAACCAAAAGTTTAAATATAAAGTGTGTGCGTTTGTGTGTGTGTGTGTGTGTGTGTGTGTTGGCCAGGAACTGGCAGGAAGATACTGAAAAGGGAAGAAGGAGATCTTAAGGAAAGTGGGAAATAGAGAAATGCAAATATACGTGATAAGGAAGAAGAAGAGGGGGACAACCAGGGAGAAAGAAAGGAACTGGTCAGAGTGGACCAGAAGACAGCGGGGGAGGAGAACGAATGAGAGCAAAATGTAATGATGCATATCTATGAAAATGCTATAATGAAACCCATTACTTTGCACCTTAACCTAAGAAAAAGTTGGGTTGGAGAGATTGCTTAGTGGTTAAGGTACTTGCCTGTGAAGCATAAAGGCCCAAGTTCAATTCCCCCTAAGCCAGATGCACAAGGTGGTGCATACATTTGGAGTTTGTTTGCAGTGGCTGGAGGCCCTGGCATGCCCATTCTCTCTCTGTCTCTTTCTTTCTCTCTCGCTCATAAATAAATGAATAAAATATTTTTTAAATAAATACATAAAATAAAAATAGAAAAAGATAACCTGATGGGCATATGACCAATTTACAGTATGCTCATATAATAATTAATTAATTAAAAAATAAAAACAATAATAAAAAAAGAGGTAGCTCTTGCTGCCAGGACTAGTGCAAAAGGCCTATAATTCCAGCTACTCAAAAGGCTGAGGCAGGAGGATTGCGAGTTCAACACCTGTATGGGCCTCAGAGTGAATTCAAACCACACACCTAGTTCAAAATAAAAAGTAGAAAGAGGGTACTCTACATGGTCGAGTACTTGCCTAACATGCACAAGGTCCTAGGATCAATGTTAGTACTGAAAATTTTTAAAAAATAAAAAGTAAATTTAAAAAGAAAACAGACCAAAGACACACATAAAAAAAAAAAAAATCTGGACAAAAGAAAAAAAAAAAAAAAACAAGGATTGGTAGAGGTCTGGGAAACATGAAAGGATCATACTTACTACTGCAATTGAGAGGAACAGCCAAAACCTATCTGATACACAGCTGGAAGGAATCCAAGCCCGACCATAACCACATCCCACAGCAGAAGCCAGGCCAGAATCCAGCCACACCTCACACTAGAACCCAGGCCAGAACCCAGCCACACCTCACACTAGAACCCAGGCCAGAACCCAGGTACATCTCACACTAGAACCCAGGCCAGAACCCAGCTACACCTCACACTAGAACCCAGGCCAGAACATAGCCAAACCTCACACTACAACCCAAACCAGAACTTTGGCATAGGTTCAGACTGGAACCAGGGATAGAGCTTTGTAAAACCTCACACTAGGATTCCAAGGAAACAGGTCACCTTGCTCCCTGGGGGCAAAATTGGTTTATCAACATTCTTTTAAATCAACCTCATCACAGGCTTGCTAAGATATTCTTTAAGCTGGGAGTGGTAACACATACCCAGCACTGGGAAGATAGGCAGAAGGAAGAGGACAAGGTCACCCTGCGACTACATAGTGAATTCCAGGTCAGCCTGGGCTACAGCAAGACCCTACTTTGAAAAGCCAAGAAACAAGAGATTTTTCTAGTTATTTACAAAATTTTAATAACATAGACACACTGAACAACTGTTTATGTACTCTGTAATTTACAAAAGAAAGTACAGGTTTTGCTTTTGAAATATTCACCAGCTCCCTACACCCCTCCAAAAACAAAACTGCAAATCAAAATCAAAGGTTTTGGTGAGTTCCCACATGGATTCTTTTGAGCTTCATGTTTCACTTCTCTGTGGAAGCTTAGGAGATAATGTGGGTGACAACAATCTTGTCATGGAGTGTTCTTTTTTTAGTCAGTTTGTCTTTGTAGTTAAGGACTGCTACAAATGCTGTGCAAGGGCAGAGCTCTCCTTATGCAATCACACAGACGTGCCTTTTTGTAAGTTTGTGAAATATATTTTCAATGTGTGATAAAATAATTTGTTATTTCAACCACTCTCCTAGAAGGCCCCATTATTAGTTCTATTATTATTCTTACTTTGTTGACCAGAAGGCAGAAGCCCAGAGACTGAATTCAACAGTGTGAAATATTTGCTACTGAAACAATTGTGGGGTAAGTAAAACAATTTGAACATGACTTTGAAGGTCTGGCTTGGACATGCTAAAGAATCAGAACATCCCACCTCCTTGGGGTATACACTTGTTATCTTGGTCTTAAAATTTCCATTGGGGCTGGAGAGATGGCTTTGTGATTAAGGCCTTGCAAAGCCAAAGGACCCAGGACCCACAGAAGCCAGATGCACATGGTGGTGCATGCCTCCAAAGTTCGTTTGCAGTGCTGGAGACCCTGGCACACTCATTCTCTCTCTGTCTGCCTCTTTCTCTCTCTCTCATAAATAAAAACTTCAAAAGCTATGAAATTTTTTAATTAAAAAAATAAAATAAAAATAGCAAGGGCAATAATTCCCTGAGTTCGAAGAAAAAGATGATATACATGTAGCACAAATGAACAGCTGTGGACTCTGGTAGTGTTTAGTTGCATGAGTTCTGCAAGCCAACTATATTGGTTAGTTATTGCTATGTAACTAGTTATTCCAACTCTAGTTTGAAATAACATACATCTGCTACCTCTTTATATTGATTAGGAGGCTGGGCATAGATTCAATTATGTCTGTGTAATGCTTCTCCAACTGAGAAACACACTGTGTGGCACACTCACTAATGCTCACTAAGATTTTGGTATTCACTCTTTACCACAGATGAGAAAGATATACAGTGATGGTACAATTCACACTGTCATGCACACAACTAACTAGCTATATAAGAAAAACTAGCCTACTCTCACCGCTTCTTTAAACATACTACTGGAAGTCTAACAATGAGGCAAGAGAAAGCAATAACAGACATTCAAATAGGAGAGGAAGCAAAAATGCCTGTTTGCTGATGACATGATTTCATCATATAAAAATCCTTACAACATTCAACTAAAAAATTAATAGAACAAACAAACTCAGTAGTTCCGGGATACAAAATTAACATGTAATAAGGCAGTGCTGTTTCCAAACAGTAACAACCAATTATCTAAAGATTTTTGGTGTGTGTGTGTGTGTGTGTAAGCACATGCACATAGAGTGGGTATATGTTGTATTATGTGTGGTGTATGCACATATATGTGCAGATACATGATGCCATGTTGGTACATGTGGAAGCCACAGGAGAGCTTAGGCTGTCCTTCTATAGTGCACACGTACATACTTCCTTGAGACAGTCTCTCCCTCAACCTGGAGCTACCACTGCTCTTTAGGTCAGAAAGCCCCAGTGATTCTCCAATCTCTACCTACCACAGACTAGGGTTATAGATATGCATGGTCAAACCCTGCTTCTTATGTGGGTTCTGGCAAGCCAAACTCAAGAAGTTTCAGGCCCTCCCAACCTCTCATACTTAGGCAACAAGTGCTCTTAACTACTGAGCCATCACCACAGCCCCCAAACTACTTTTTTAAAAGAACCATTTATAATTGCTACAAAAAAAGAAAACCACATTGGAATAAATTGTACAAGAAGCTCAAAAATTCCTTTTTTTTTTTGAGGCAAGTCCAACAGACTGGCCATGTTTTATGTGCATGAGTGACAGGAGGGAAAGAGGGAGAACTGGCATGCCAGGACCTCCGCCCACTGCAATGGTACTTAAGACACGCGCGCCCCTTGTGCGCACATGCAACACTGCACACTTGTGTCACTGTGAGTCTGGCTTATGTGGGACCTGAAGAGTTAACATGAGTTCTTATGCTTTGCAGGCAAGCACCTTAACCTCCAAGCCATCTCTCCAGCTCCACAGTCTTAAAATCATAAAAAGAGTTAGGAAGATAGCTCAGTGGTAAAGTGCTTAAAACTATAAACAGGGCTGGGGAGATGGCACAGCAGGTAACGTGCTTGCCGTGCAAATATCAGGGCCTGAGTTCAATCCCCAGCGCCCACGTAAAACCTGGATGCAGTAGAACATGCCAGCAATTCAAGCGCAGAGGACCCAGTCACAGGAAGATCCCTAGAGCTTGCTGGACAGATGGCCTACTAAAATTGGTGAGCTCTAGATTCAGCAAGAGACCTTGTCTCAAAAGCAGTTAAGAAAGACATCTAATGTCAACCCCTAGCCTCCACACACATACACACTCACACACACACACACACACACACACACACACAGAGAGAGAGAGAGAGAGAGAGAGAGAGAGAGAGAAGAAATAAGTAAATAAACAAACTATAAACATGGCCCTCATTCCTCTGTTCCAACTTTTTCCATCACAACTGAAGTCTTTGTTCTCATCTTGTTTTCATCCTCACTGGCCACACATCCCCTTGCTCTGACTATCACCAGGATATCCCAAGCACACACCTCTGGCTCCACACATGGTACAACTGCAGAAACCACGGATGGGACAGACAAGGACAGAGACCAAGAACATACTGCTGAGTCTGACAAGCTTTGCATCAAACTCTAACTGCACTACATTCTGGGTCTGTAACCTTGAGAGAACTTCATTACTTGGGACCTTGGTTTCCCTAAATATATAAAATGAGGGCAGCAATCTCTCCCAGTGAGTTCTTCAAGAATGCAGGCAAGGAAATGTAAGCTACGTGTAGTGCTTGGCATCTACTGAACACTTAGAAGCTGCTATTGCAATGCCCTCCTCAGGCAAATTAGAGTGAAAAACACTGAACACCAGGCCATACTGAGGAAATTTTTGGCATCAGCAGATGTTTATTCATTGTCTGTCATGTTTCTCCCCAGGAGTGAGATGTCCCAGAATTAAGCTACAGAAGCCATGGTCTCCACCTTGTGAATTTATCCTACATGTGGCCCCAAACACTCTACCAAATGCCTGGTATACAACTGACATTCAAAAGACACTTGTGTAGTTGAAACAAGTTTAAAATGTAGTTGTGTACACTATATGTATCCACATGACTTTCAAGAGGGAAGAAAATCAGCCAGACATGCCTCTAGTCCCAACACATGGGAGGCAGAGGTACAGAAAGATCGCTGTGAGCTTAAGACCTGCCTAAGACTACATAGTGAATTCCAGGTCAGCCTGGACTAGAATGAGACCCTACTATGAAAATAAAAATAAAAATAAAAATAAAAATAAAAATAAAGGAGGAGAGAAAAATAGTGGGGCTAGAGAGATGGCTTAGTGGTTAGTTGCTTGCCTGTGAAGCCTAAGGACCCCAGTTTGAGGATCAATTCCCCAGGACCCACGTAAGGTGGCACATGCATCTGGAATTTGTTTGCAGTGACAGGAGGCCCTGGTGTACCCGTTCTCTCCTTCTCCCTCTCTCTCTTTCTCTCTCCCTCCTCTTTCTCTGTCTGTCGTTCTCAAACAAATAAAACAAAAAATTTTTAAAAAGAAAGCATGTGATTATGATTTTTTAATTCTTGAAAATGGAGACCTGTGTTTTTTAGTTTGTTAAAAAGCTTTCAAACATAATTTTCATGCATTATCTCTGGTAATGTATTGAAATCCCTCAATTGGATGAACAACCTTGGGATGAAAGTAACTTGACCTAGGGATTTGTGCCAGGTCATAAAGGTAGTCAGACAGAGCACAGCGCCCTGCTTGCTCAGAACCACAAGGATACAACTGAGGCTCTATGCCCAAAATCCACACCTGGATCACAGATTGCCAACCCAATGTCAGAAACAGTCTCAAACTACAAACTGCACTAAAGGGGAAAAAAATAAAACTAACCATGCCTCCAGGTCCAAAACCACAAGTTTTACCAACAGCCAGATTTTAATTAACAAACACCAACATATAAAACTTGTAAGTGCCTAGTCTTGCGCTCACTGGGAAAAAAAAAAAAAAAGACACCAGATCCCACCTTTACCATTACTAAACAGCCTCAGGGATAAAGTCCAAAAGTGAAAATATGGTCACTTAAAATGCTCTCCCAGGCACTTGGGCAGAAGACATTTCCACAGGCTCAGCTGGGAAGGGTAACCTGGAGGGAAGGCTGACACTGGAAAATGCCCTCACTAGAATAAAAAAGACAAAAGACACTCAAACATGAACAGCTTTAAAAATTGAAAAAATTAGTCATTGCAAAAGAAAAAAAGTAAAGTTAGAAAAGGCAAAAGCTATCAGGAAAAAATGCATTCTTCTGGGCATAATAAAAAAACAAACAGAAATAATTTGGGGCTCATCACTGGAAAAAGTCACTTGTTTTTGTTTTTCCCAGTTAATATTCATCAGAAGCAAACGGCACACCTCACCTCACTGTGCATTCTATTTCCATTCTATTCATTCCCACATAAATGTATTGAGCACTGTGCAAGGTTCTACAGACTAGAGAGGAATTGGAATTAAGATTAATAAAGCCTTTTTCTCCTATCAAGTAACAGACTCTATCACGAGAACAAAGTAGGAAAAAAAAAGCTTGGGGGAATATTTGTCCCTTACCCTAGCCTTTTCTCTAAGGGGTTACCTCAATTCTAACCCCCATAGTCATGGCAGAGGTGAGCCATATTCTTTCAACCTCTTAGTTTGGTTTCACCTATAGAAGTCAGACAATTCCAGAGGCATTAGAAAAGAAAAAGCTGATAGTCTTTGTGTGGAACAGAATTATGTATAATATATACACCCAGTGGGTGGAAGTCCAGATACCCCACCACATGGCCTGCAGAGCAGAGAAAATCAGGTAACAGAAAAAGAGATGGGTAACACCACAATGCACAACCTATATTCCACAACAAGGAGGGTCCCTGTGGAGGGGGCAGCCAGGGAGGACGCTAACAGTGGTACCAACTTGACTGTATTCACTGAGTAAAAAACTAATTTTTTTTTTTTTAAAAAAAGGAAAAACAGAAAGAATAATAAAAAGAGGGGGATGGAAATGATGCACATGGCTTTCTGGACAGTGTTTGGAGGAGACTCCCACAGGAATGCACACAAGTTCTCAGGCTCACAGTATACAGCTCCCTGAAGCCAGTCAGCCTCACCACTCTTGCAGCCGGATAGTGATGCAGCCCCAAGTTGTCTCTGCTATTTGCAACCAAAAAATAATAAATACAAGAGGAGTAAGACCACAACTCATACTGTATCTAAGGCCTGGGAGCACTTGTGACATTTACAAGACTACGGAGGTAAGGGCTGCATTCCATCCATCCGAAGGCTGTGCGGGAGAGTGTTAAGAGTGAAAGCCGGCTGAAGAAAGATGGGTGGATAAGTCTGGACTCTGTGTTTCACTACTTCTATGACATGAGTAAATTAATTTAACCCACATTTTTCACACAGTATGTGTCCAAAATATATATATAAGAAGGAAGCTGTGCAAGTAATTACTCATATATTGGGTATTTATTTAAGTCATCTGTCATAACTAAAATGTTCACAATTCACATCTTGTAGGGTGAAAATGTACACAACTATTGTATGATTAAGGAATTAACAAGTTCAGATGGATGAGCAGAGCAAATGCAGACCTGCTTGAGTTAATTAAACAATTATGATTTTTCTAAAGCAGGAAAGCATAACCCCCAGGCCAGATCGGCCCCATAGCCTGTTTTTGTGCAGCCCATAAGGCAGGAAGGTATTTTACTGTGTCCAATTTGATGACAAGGAACACTAACTTTGACCTTAATTCAGCTTTTAAATGTTCTCTCCCCCAAAAAGAAATTTCATTTTTCTGATTGATAAATTTGTATGCAAAAGCTATGCTTACTATGTTTTCTACAATATAGAATTTAACAAATGCAACAAAAGTCAAGTAAGTCACAGATAACAATGAAGTTAATTTTCTCATCAGCATCATTATTTTGAAAATTCAATGTGCAGGATGTGAGTTTTGGGGTTTTTTTGTTGTTGTTTGTTCTTTTAAGGCATATGCTATAATATAGTAGAAAAAAAGAGCCCTGGTACTAAAGGTTACATTAGGTAGTCATTCTACAAGTTCAATTCCTCCCTGCAAGCCCAGGCTAGATGTTGGAGTGGTAATTTTTCCTGGACTTTATTTTTAACTTTTGGAAACAAATGAATAAAGATTTAGCGTACTTGATATATTTATTTTTAGGAAACACTATTTTTTATTTGATTTGATTTCATAACTATGCAAAAATATTTAAATAATTCTTAAAATATTTCTGTATTTCTAAAGTCAAACCTGCAGAAGACATAAACTCTGGCTTCTTAAGATGTCCCATCTACCTTATTCTGTAAGATATATTTATATTACTCTTCCATCTTTTTGAAAATAGGTAGAGAGGCTGGAGATGGCTTAGCAGTTAAGGTGCTTGCCTGAGAAGCCTCAGGACCCATGTGCAACTATCCAGGTCCCACATAAGCCAGACATAGTGATGCAAACTCACAGTGCACATGCACACAAGAGGGCACCTGGAGTTTAACTGGAGTAGCTGGAGGCCCTG
Source organism: Jaculus jaculus (assembly GCF_020740685.1). Classification (NCBI taxonomy): domain Eukaryota; kingdom Metazoa; phylum Chordata; class Mammalia; order Rodentia; family Dipodidae; genus Jaculus; species Jaculus jaculus. The sequence continues at coordinate 38,772,560 of NC_059114.1, read as the reverse complement.
GTACACCAACTCTCTCTGTCTCCCTTGCCTCTCTTTCTCTCTTTTTCTCTCCCTCTCTCACATAAAAAAAGGTCAGTTTGGCTTGCCTCAAAAAAGAAAGCAAGAAAAGTGCACTTATTTTTCTACACATTGTTTATTTTTTGCTTAAAATTATATCTATATTTTATGATTCCCCCCCCCATTCCATGTTATAGCTCTTTGGTTTGCATTGTATGATTCAGCTAGTGCCCTTGTTCTCGATAGGTCTGTTGTTTCCAGTGTATGGGACCTTAACAGAGTATATCAAAAACATTTTTTTTTTCTAATTCTGGTAGGTCAGCTATAGCTTCTTGTAGAGCAGTTTTTGTTTTTGTTTTGTTCTTATACGTAGGGTCTCTCACTCTAGCTCAAGCTGACCTGGAATTCACCATGTAGTCTCAGGGTGGCCTTGAACTCATGGTGATCCTCCTACCTCTACCTCCCAAGTGCTGCGATTAAAGGTGTGCACAATCACACCCAGCTATTATAGAGCAATTTTTTAGGACAATTTTTAAATTGCCTGAATTTTGTGGGTGAGACCAAACAACTTATCTGGATGAAAATTACTTGTACTTTGGTATTCTAAATTTCTGATTACTTCTTTCACTCATCTTCCTACTAAGATGGTGGCCATTTTCTCTATTGCTAGAATTACTTCATGTATTCTGAATATCAATCTCATTACAATGACCTGGAAAATGCAATTCAAAGCACCTCATTTGTCAGCTACTATCATTCCAATTTACCACAAAATGATCCACTATAGCCCTTTGATTTTATTTTGCTCCTATTTATTTTACTGTGTGTACATTTGCACAAGTATATGTGTGTGGTACTGAGGATTGAACCCAGGGCCTCACACATGCTAAGCAAATACTTTACCACTGAGCTATATCCTCAGCCTTCCTTTTACTGTTTATTTTGAGACAAGGTCTCAATAAGTTACTTAAGCTGGCTTTGAGCTTATTTAGTAGCCCAGGCAGACCTTGAACTACAGTTCTTGTCCATAGCCATGCCACCCTGAATATGCCCAATCTCATCTGAACTACAATTCTCCTGTCTCAGGCTTCCAAGTAGCTATAGTCTTGAGCCACTAGCCCCAACCTGTTAGTTCTTTTTAACAAGCCATAGATTTCTGACCTGGTTTAGTATCAGGCATGAATTCCCTCCCACTGAGCAGGTCTCATATTCAATCAGGAAGGAGTTCATAACCCCATAACTTATGAGCCACTATTGCTTCAGTGTGTACCTCTTGCCAGCTAGTGATTTTGCAGTTTGTTCACACTGTTGGTGACTGTTATCCCCCCGCAGTTCACACAGTGCGTTCCAGCACCGTACAGCTGCCAGCAGAAAGATGGCTTCCATCTCGGTTCCAGCTTGATTTCGCAATGTCCTGGGACCACAGCCTGGGATGTCTTCAGCAATAAGGTCTTACCATCTAGATCTGGTGGGTAGCCAAGTAGTTTGGCAACGGCCTGCATTGTTCTGGGGGCCACTTGGACTTCCCTGACCAACAACTCATTGGGAGGACACTGTGCTATATTGTGTTTATGTACCACATCTTCATTATCTGTTCATCAATTAACAGGAATCCCAGCTGATTCCATTTTCAAAGTAAGAGACATAGAGATGTTGAACATTTTATTAGACACTTATTGACCATTTATAATATTGTCTTTAAGAACTTTTTGTTCAGTTTCCTGCCATTGATATGTAATAAGGCTACTGGTTTTTGTGTGTTGACTTTATATCTTGCCACTTTGCTAAAACTGTTTATCAACTCTGGGAGTTTTTTGGTGAAGTCTTTCCTACATACAAAATTGTGTCTTCTGTAAGTAAGGCTAGCTTGATTTCTTTCTAATTTCTACCTTTTATTTCTTTCTCTTGTCTCATTGTTCTAGCTAAGACTTGATGAGCATGGACACTCCTACCTTGGTCTAGAACTTAGTGGGAATGCTTCAAATTTTTCCCTCTTTAGTATGGCACTGGCTTTAGATCTGTTGTAGATAGTCCTTATTGTGTCAAGATATGACCCCTCCATCCCTAGTCTCTCCACATTTTTAAACATTTTTATTTAACATTTGAGAGAGAAACAGAGAGAGAAAGAGAGACAGAGAGAATGAGTGAGTATGGGCATGCCAACTCCTCATGCTATTGCAAACAAACTCTAGATGTATGTGCCACTTTGTGCATCTGGCTTTACATGGGAACTGGGGAATCAACCTGGGCTATCACACTATATAAAACAAGTGCCTTTAACTATTGAGCCATCTCTCCAGTCCCTCTCCAGTGTTTTTACTATGAAGAGATATTGTAGAATATTGTATTTTGTCTAAGGTCTTTCCTGCATTTATTGTAATTGTCATGTGATTTATGTCCTTAAGTTTATTTACATGATTATTATATTCATTGATTCCCAAATGTTGAACCAGCCCTGCATCTCTGGGATGAAACCTACTTCAAGGTGATTTTTTTGTTTGTTTGTATTTGTTTTTCAAGTTAGGGTCTCACTTTAGCCCAAGCTGACCTGAAATTCATCATGTAGTCTCAGGGTGGCCTTGAACTAACGGTGATCCTCCTACCTCTGCCTCCTGAGTGCTGGGATTAAAGGCATGTGCCACCATGCCCGGCTTTTTTGATAATTTTTATGTCTAAGTTCATCAGGAATATTGTTCTATAATGTTCTGTTCTGGTTGTGTCTGTTTGGTTTTGGTATTAGTGTAATACTGGCTTCAGAAAGGAGTCAAAGAATTCTTTCTTTTTTCAATTTTATGCAATAAGAGGTTTTCTGTCTTCTATAAATATCTGATGTAATTCAGTGAGTTCATCTGGGCCTAGGCTTCTGGAGGCCACAAGCTTTTATTGCTACTTCAATCTTGTTAGATGCTATAGTCCTATTATTTATCTCTTCCAGGTTTAACTTTGGTCGATCTTATGTGTCAAGAAATTCATCCACTTCTTCTAGATTTTCCTATTTGATAGAACATAATGTCCTTAAATTCTCTCAATTTCATTGGTATCTATTGTAACATCATCTTTCATCTCCTGTGTTAAATAGGGGCTTCTCTATATTTCTTTTGCTAATTTACTTGTTTAGATTTTTTCCAAAGGATCTGCTCTTTGTTTCATTAATTTTTGTTGACATTTCTAATTTTTTGGGCTCTGCCATAATCTTATTTCTTTCCACCTTGTACTTTGGTGTTTGTATTGTTCTTATTTTTCCAAAGCCTTCAGATGAATCAGTAATTATTTGGTATCTATTTTTGTAATATAGGCATTTAGAACTATAAACTTCCCCCTAAGACTGCCTTCATTGTGTCTCATAGGTTTGGTATGTTGTGTTTTTAATTCCATTCAGTTCTAACAATTTTTTACTTTGTTTCTTGATTTCTTCTATGACTCACCATTGTTCAATAATGTGCAATTCAATCTGAAAAGTTTTTTTTTTTTTTTGCTGTTGCTTCTCTTGTTGATTTCCAGCTTTATTATTTTATGGTTGATAGAATACAAGAAGTTATGTGAATTTTCCTAATATTGTGAAAATTTGCTTTGTGTCCTAAAAAATGATCCCTTAGAGAAGGTTCCATGAGCTTCTTCTGAGTACAATATGAATTCTGTAGAGTTTTGTTGTAATGTTCTGTAGCTGTCTGTTAGGTCCATTTGATGTATAGTGACATTTAGCTCCTCTACTTTTATATTTTCTGTTTAGACAATCTGTGTACTGACAACAGTAGGGAATTAAATTCATCCACTATTATTGTGTTGGGAATTATGTCTGACTCTTCTTGACTTGTTCCCTTGATGAATATAAAGTCTCTTCTTTACCTCTTATAATTTCTTTTGTTTTAAAGTCTACTTTGTCAAATACTAATATAGCCATACCTGCTTGCTTACTATTTCCACTTGCTTAAAATATTTTTTCTATCCGTTCACCCTAAGGTGGTGTCTGTGACAGTAAGCTGGGTTTCTTGAAGACAGCAAATGAATGGATTCAGTTTTCTCACCCAGCCTGTTGTTTGGTTTGGGAGTTGGTTTCATTGATGTTCTGATTTATTCTTGAAAAGTGTGAGTTAATCTCTGACATGTTGATGATTTTGTGGAATTTGGTGTTTTCTTGATCTTCATTTCCTTTAACAACTATTCTAGACTTACTGTTTTCCCCTCCTGTAGCCTCTCGAGTGGTTTATTTTTCTCTGCAGTGTAAAGTATTCCATCCAGTATTCTAAGTCTTAGTGCTGGCTTGGTGCTCATATATATTCATGCATCAAACTATTATCATGGAAAGTTTTTCTTTCACTTTCTATTATGAGGGATAATTTTGTTGTATATAGCAGCTTGGATGGGCAACTGTGGTCTTTCAATATTTGAAATACTCCATTCCAAGCCATTCTGGCTTTAAGATTTTTCCATTGAAAGAATCAGATACTATACTGATGGACTTACCCTTGCAAGTAACAAGCTATTTCTCTCTTGCAATGTTTTCAAGTATAATGTGTTGTGGGGAAATTTTTTCCTGGCCCTATCTATTGGCTGTTTTGTATGCCTCTTATACCTAAATGGGCCTCTCTTTCAAAAGGTTTGGAAATGTTTCCTTTTTTCTTTTCTTTCTTTTTGTTTTGGGGTTTTTTGTTTGTTTTCATTTTTAGGTATGGTCCCACTCTAGCCTAGTCTGACCTAGAACTCACTCAATAATTCCTGGCTGGCCTTGAATTCACAGCAATCCTCCCACTTCTGCCTCCCAAGTGCCAGGATTAAAGATGTGCACCATTACACCTAGTAAAAATTTGTTTGTTTGTTTGTTTGTATAATTTTCTTGAAGATATTTCTATGCCCTTGACCTGAAATTTTTCTTGTATGCCCATGATTCAAACATTTCAGCTTTTTATATTATCTCATATTTCTCTTATGTTCTATTCATATTTTCTTGAAATGTGTCATTGGTTTTGGCTTCCCAATCTATGTCCTCAGCTTTGCCCTCAAGTCCTGATAGTCTTCCCTCTAACTGATCTGCTCCTTTAGTGAGGCTTTCTTGGGAGTCTTTTATTAGTTGATTTTCTATTTCCATTAGGTTTTCCTTTAGCATCTCTGTATCTATGTTGTATTTCATTTTCCTTTCTCATTGCATTCAGTTGATTGCCCTCTTTGAATTCATCCAGGTGTCCACTGAGTGCTTTAGCTGATTCTTGTGCATTTCATTCAGCCACCGATACATGTCTTCTTTAAATGTGTTGTACCTGTTTAGCATAACTGTGTTTTGCAATTATTTTTCTGGCATTTCCTCAAAGTAGTTCTCCTTGGAAAGTCCAACTATGGGACTAGGCATTCTTAAGATAACGTGCCTTCTTTGGTTTCTTGTGTTATTTGTTTTGTGTTTAAGGCTTACCCATTTGGAGATAACCCCTTAGACTTTCCAAGAATATACCAAAAGCAGCTCCAGTGGGGCCTGATCTCCCTTGATATGGCAGGTGTCTGACCTTCCCATTTTATTTTAAATTTTGTTTATTTTTATTTATTTTTTGAGAGTGACAGACAGATGGAGAAAGAGGCAGAGAGAGAGAGACAGAGAAGGAATGGATGTGCCAGGGCCTCCAGCCACTACAAATGAACTCCAGACATGTGCACCCCCTTGTGAATCTGGCTAACATGGGTTCTGGGGAATTGAGCCTTGAACGGGGGTCCTTAGGCTTCATAGGCAAGTGCTTAACCGCTAAGCCATCTCTCCAGCCCCCTATTTTATTTTAAATATCCAATTGATTTGACTCTATCCTAGGAAATGATATGCAGGGGGGAGGGATTCTCATTATTTCCCACAGTCCCTCAGCTAGCAAGTGAGAGTCCTAGACACTATCTTTTGTCAATGCTCTTTCAACACATTTTTATGCTATACAGCTGGGTTCTCAATGACTAACTTTGGCAAAATAAATAAATACATAACAAATAAATTCATTGTACAATGTATACATATGCAGTGATAAAACTAACCTTGTTTAACCACAAATGCAACACTGTATATTCAAAGGTACAATCCAACTATTGGTAACAAGCAATAAAACATGACTTGAAATGAAATGAAACTGGTTTTACTCAGAAGATACTTCAAAATCTGGAAAATAACATATATAATTTAAATAGAAAATATTTATTTTTATTATTTTTATTTATTTATGTGAGAAAGAGAGGGAGAGGGAGAAAGAGGCAGAGGGAGAGAATGGGCATGTCAAGACCTCCAGCCGTGGCAAACAAACTCCAGATGCATGTGCCACCTTGTGCATCTGACTTCCATGGGTCCTAGAGTTGAACCTGGATCCTTTGGCTTTGCAGGCAAGTGCCTTAACCACTAAGCCATCTCTCCAGTCCAAAAATAATTTTTTAAAAAGGTCATACTGCCCCTCCCCAAAACTCTAGGGTCACTGAATAGTCTGAGGGAAGAGCTGCGACAAAGCTTGAGCCTACAGGGCCAGAACCCTATGCACCCCCTGTAGCATTTTACCTTCTTTTTTCTGGGGCAAAAACATCCAACCAGAAGCAACTTATGGAAGGGGAGGGTTTATTTCTGGTTTACAATTTAGAGGGGAAGCTTTGTCATAGCAGAGAAAAGCAACCAACTCTTAACATCACATATCCACAGCAGAGAAAGGACAGTAAGTGAGAGATGGTGCTGAACACAAAGTAGACTGGACTCATCAACCCTAAGGTCCACCTCCAAAATCACACCTACTCAAACAAGCCTCCACCTCTCAAATGCTCTGCCACACCTGGGTACTAAGTAGGAAGTTTAATCACAAACACTTGAGGCTGTGAGGGACATTTACATTCAAGCCACCAAATCCCTGTGAACAGAAAATAAGGGGACTGTGGGAGGCCAAGTTAGTCTCCTCCCCAGGGCTACCAATGAGGCAGTGGGAATCTTCAGCAAGGGCTCTCATCCTGCCCTCCCCTACACAGCACTGAAGAACACAAGGGAAGAGCACCAAGGAGGAAACTGCTCACTCACAGCAGTTGTACCAGGAACTCAACCATAAAGACACCTGGTCTAAACACAAGAGGAGCAATGCAGTCCCCAAATCTAGTGTAATAGGCTTGAACTGGAATTGTAAGCTGCTTTCAGTTTGTTTCATGAAACAGCTTAAGGACAGAAAGAATTTAAAACCATGCCACAAAAGAGGAAATACTGGCTGGTGAGGTGTTTTCATCTAATGTACCACCATCACACTTTGTCTTTTGTTACTACTGTTGCTTCTATTGTTCATTTCTGATTATCTTTTAATTACATTTTTAATTGACTTAAAAAGTAGCAGGTGCACTTAAGGCATTTTCACAGAGTTAAGTTTGGCTGACCTTCCCTCTACCTCATCTTTCCCCCATTCTCCATGCTCAAGCTCTTCTTATCCTCAGCACTCTCCCTTCCATAATCACATATGTTCCATTACTCTCCCACATCTCTCCCTAAAAGTTTCTTTTTTCTTCATAGGCTCATTTCTAGCTTCTTGGCTATTCCCACGTAAATATACATACATAAAAATTAGAAGCTAGGAAAGACATATGAGTCAGAGCATACTATTTGCCTTTCTGAGCCTAGGTTAGTTCAACTTAATATATTTTCCAATTCCATCCATTTCAATGGAAAATTGAGAAAATATGTTTCCATGTTAGTTCCCTAATTTCTTTCATGTAGAAACTGTTGGACCTGGGTCTAGGCATCTATTGAAAGCACTAGGCCAAAAGTCAATTGCCTTTCCAAAAGGGAGACAGAGCTGAATTAAAAGCCTGATATTGTCTGCCCAGAAGGGCTGATATAAGTACCCTTTCTACTCATTTCCAAAAACATCTACAGTTTTTCTTTCATAGCACGTACTACTCAGACATTATGCTTTGTTTCTATTTTATATTTATTATAGAGTAGAAAGTGAGTAACTATAAGAATTTTTCCTGACTTGCCCATCTCACTTACCCTAAGGTATAACCCTGTGTCTGGCACATTTTCACTGATAATTGCTGACTTGCTGAATAAACCTACATGAATGAAGCAATACCTTAGAAACATTTTCTCAGTCCTAAAACAAATTCTGGTGGCAAGTTCAATATGCTCATAGTCTTTGCCAGCTTCAATTCTGTTCACTATTCATAACACCTTTCACACAGCAACCCTAGTTGCATGCTGGTGCGTTGTTCTTAAGGTGGCTCTTGAGGAGCACCAGTCCAACAAGAGCACGTGAGCAGCACAAAGTGTCATGTGCTGTGCATAAGTGCATGTCCCAAAAGCCAAGGGCATGGCTAACAGAACAAAACCGGTATACTCGCTTAGAAATATGTCCTCTGCTACTGTACAGATACAGTAGCTCCCCCGCCTTTCTCATGTCATGTCACCAGTAGTGTTCAAGACCCACCTGCATTCAGGACCATGACTTTATGCAGAGGGGCAGGTTGAGAACTACCTAATCCTAGGGGCATAACTCGCTTGGCAGGTGTCATAGATTTCTGTATCCATGAAGATAACTTAAAGACAGACGTGAGTGGTGTCTTATTCTAACAAAATCAACATGTAATGTCAACTTCCAATGACAGGAAGTGAAGAATTTCAGGAAAGGGTAGCTGGAGGAGACTCTATCAGGACAATAGTCCTCACAGAGTTGAGGAGAGATATGTCCATTCGTTAAGACAATAGATCAGATCTGTCTTCCTTTCACAACTCTATGTCATCCTTGAAATGGAAACTCACTTCCTTCTCCTAACTTCAAGGACAGGTCATTACTTTTCTCTGTCTTCCCTGACCATCTGAAGATAGAGAGAGAATGATAATAGCAATGTGTTATTTGTAATCTTTGGCTAAAAGAAGGGCTACATACATCAAATTCTCCCTCAATTAATAGCATTTATCCCATTTAACCTATGCTGACTTCACTCTCTGTTGGAGAATCTGTTCTTCTTTTTCAGAAGGCAGTGAGACCAGAGGAGATAAACTACCCCTCACACTTCAGCCAATCCACAGCTGAAACCACAGAGGAATTGCGGGGACGAGCAAGAGTGCTGCTTCCATGGTGAACCTGACAATCAGCACCAGGGTGAAGGAGACAGACCCTGAGGATACTCAACACTTGCCAAAGCAGAGATCCAGAGGCCCCTAACAGCTCATCACTGAAGTAGACTTAAAACTCACCCACTACAGCTAAGGAAACTTTGCAGAACAGGGGGTGGAAAGATTGTAAGAGCCACAAGTCGAGACATCATGCCCAGAGGCACTGCCTCCAAAACCTGACTGCTGCTCCCATAACACATAACCCATAATCCCATGGAGAATACCTGCAATCCTACTAAGGAGGGTCCACAGCAGAATGGAGTAAGAAGGAAAGAAAAAGAGGTATCAATATATGATGAATCCATACAAAACATGTTGCTTAATAAATAAATTTTAAAATTCAAAACTAAATAAATAAAATATTCTTTTAAATCCTTCCATCCTTTCTTTCTTCCTTGATTTGGAGATAGAGTACTGGAGGTTAGGAAGTTGAAGGTGCCAGTGGTCATTTGTACTAATTGCTAGGACCAAACAGTCACCAAGAAGCAAATGAAAGGAGAAAGGGCATATTTTTGGCTTGTAGTTCCATTGGATAGCCTACCATGGTTGGGAAGGCATGGCAGCAGAAGCTGGGGTCAGATGGTCACAGTGAGTGCGTAGTCAGGAAGAAGGGAATGATGAATGATTACTCATGCTAAGCCCACTTTCTCCTTATTGTTCAGTTCAGGACTCTAGCCCTGTCTTCCACAGTTAAGGTGAGGCTTATCAACTCAATTAGCTTAATCTAGAAAATATGTCACCAGCATGACTAAAGATTTGTCTCTAAGGTGATTCTAGATTAATCAAGTTGACAATGGAAATGAACATCAAGCCATTTCACCAGAATATGGAGAGAGTCTATCTATAATGAGAAAGAACCAAGATTACCAAACAGATGACTGACAGATCAGACAGTGCTGAATCCAGGTTCAACTGTCTGAGGAGTCCAAGGACCACTCCAGCTGTGTCCCACTGCTGTGGATTAGGCCGTCCTTTTTGTTGTTGTCAATTCAGTTACAGTAGGTTTCTATGATTCCAACCAAAAGACTCTCATTATTTAATAACCAAAAATAGTTATTATAAGGATTAAGTTAGAAATAAAATGAAAGCTACAATTATCCACAAAAAATTGCTAATTGAGGAACATAATTTACCCATTAGTTGGCATTCACTATGAAATCTGCTTCCTGTAATTGCACAAGCCCCAATAAGTACTGAGTAAATATTACACAGTGATATTTTTTAAGCTTCTATATGACCAAAATCACTGCCTCATCATGCTTAGTTCACTGTCTTGCTTTGTTTTGTTTTTTACACAGTTCTCAAGTTTTAGTTTCTGCTTATTGGGGCTGGGAAACTTGTTTTTAATAATAAGCTTTATGGGCTATGTAGTACTCATTCACTATTTCTAACAGTCACAATTCCTTTTAGTAAAAAAGATGGCCAAAAGAGAAAGCGTATGACTCAAAGGAAGTCTGTTAGTCCTGCTATCATGGTTCAACTATGCATGTCAAGAACAATGAGACAAGAAAGCTTATAAAAAAGATGGAGCCCAATCCAACAGCTGTGGTGATAGGACCACCCACCAGTGACGATGCACTGCCCTAGATTACTGCGGTTCCTGCCAATTCCTAAGTCTGCTCCCCTCGCCATGCACTGAGCATGTACACCATAGATCTCCTGCCAAGAAATTCTTCTGGGCTGTAAATGGTCAAATTTATGTGCCTTGTTTCACCCAAAGGATTCTCCATGATTCACAAAGCATCATCTTCAGGTTTTGATTCAGCTTTCTATAACAATTTAAGTTTTTCCAACAATGGCAAGCACTTTAGTGATGGCAATAATAGTGGTGTTTGTATGAGGAATGTTTTCATGTTTGTAGATCTCACATGCATAAGTTTGATTAGCGGGTGGTCCCAGCCCCTGAGGTTGCTGACAGGCAGAAGCACTTACACCGAGTGCCTTCCTCACCTTCCTTCACATGTCTGCTCACAAGGAATCCGAAGATCACTATATTTCTCCCCCTGTGTTTGGGGAAATCCTCTACAAGAACTTCCTCTTTGACATCCCAAAGATCCTGGACCTCTGGGTGCTCTTTAGAAAAGACAATTCAATGCTGCTCCAGAAGGTGTTAGGAAGCATCGCTATCCAGCAGCCAAGTTACTATCAACAATGTGGCTGAAACCATTCCCACCATCCCTCAGATCTTCAGCAATCACCTCAAGCACTGTGGATTGCAAGGGGATGGGGCACACTACCACACCCTAGAAACTTGAGGGGAGAGGCCAGCTAACCCCCAACAACATGTCTCTCCTGGAATTAAAAGGCACTGTTCTCTACGTGTGTGGTCCATGCACTGCACTCCTACCCATTTTCTGAAGTCTCCATTATACACTTGAGGGAACTGAGGTCATCTTATTCAAATAATGCTCATAAGAGCCACAGTCAGCAGAATGTGGTAGATGTAGAACTGGCATCACGTGTCCAACATTCTTCCTCTGAACCAATACAGCCCTTTTCCTTGGGTATGAGAACTACCCATATTGGCTATTCAGCCTGAGAAGAAGCAGGGATCACACACAAAATCACCTGTGCCCTCAATGATGATGTGCCATGATCCTCCCAGATAATCACCAAGTGACCTGGCAACCAGCTATAAAATGAATAGCACAGTGAGATAACTGAGAGAATTAATTGATCCATTTTATTTTCAGAATTTTGCCTCAGACTGCTCTCTGCCACTAACATTCTTTCAGTATTGAAATATATACTTTTATTTTTGTGAAATAATAACATCTTCATAAAATATTTGTCTTTTATTTCAATAGCATGAAAGCTTATGATTTAAAGACTATTTTGCATAAATATTTTGTTGGCTATTTTTATGATGGTTATATGGAAAGAATTGTTTGAATTTCTTGCAAATGATACCTCAATGCTGTTGTATTTCATTTCATTTCTTTCTTTTTTTTTTTTTTTTTTTTTTGGTTTTTTGATGTCGGGGGTCTTGGTCTAACCCAGACTAACCTGGTGACCTTGAATTCACTATGTAGTCTCAGGGTGGCCTCAAACTAACAACAATCCTCCTGCCTCTGTCTCCCCAGTGCTGGGATTAAAGGTGTGTGCCACCACGCCTGTCTTTGTATTTCTTGAAAGGTATTGGCTACAATAAGTGTTGTAGTTGTAGTTGTCATACCCCCTCCATGCATTTATAGAAATTTTTAGGATTACACTGATCAACTTGTTAATATCCATTTTAACAGGATCTTGGGTGTAAGGAGATGGCTCAGTGGTTGAAGATACTTGCTTGCAAAGTCTGTCAGCCCACATTCAATTCCCCATCCATCCATACAGAGCCAGACATTTGAGCTCCTGTGCACCAATACACACACATAAGTAAATTTTTTGAATACATAAAACAGATCTTTTCCCTCTGTGCTCTTATGTAGGTTTTTATTTTCAAATCCTCCTTTGTTCTTTCATATTTTCTGTATTAGTTTCTTCTTCATCATTGTAATCAACTACCCAAGAGAAGCAACTTAAGGAGACTATAACCAAAGAATGGATGATTGGTATTAATAAAAACCAAAATACGACAGAAAAAAAAAAACTAGACTAGCCATTAAAAGGAACAAATGTTCAAGTCTTATAGACCTCCCCATTTAATTCTGAGTGTGGATTACTGATCTGAGGTAGTACAATCACAGCTAGCAGTAACCAGATCAAAGGACTCTAGCTTTTGCTAACTATAAATAAAATGCTATGGGTATCTTCAGGACATTGGGCCAATGCCACCTTCACTTTACAATATCTACAAAACTAGATTCAGGCCAGTTCAGATCATCATCCCTTTTGATGAACAACTTTGGAATTAAACTCTGCATAATCTTAGTAGTGATCCTATTCATCTGCAGGCCTTGTCTACTTAACTGCTGTCTTAATTTTATCTCCTCCTATTTACAGTCAATCTACCTTCAGATGATCCTTCTACAATCTAATCTCATCTATTTGGGTCCCCCTGATCCACCTCCAAGGCCTGAAAGTTAACAAGAGTGCAGAGCCTAACTCCTCCCGTGTTCCATTTCATCTGGAATCATCTCCTAAGAGATTTGAGGGTCTCAACTCTTCAGGAGGAATTTGAAGTAGTCAGACAAGCATTAGCAGGATTGGAGGTCATTGAGGATAGACACTAACCTAATGATTAGCTTTGGACCCCGGCTGAGGAGATGCCTCAGCTGCTAACAGTGCTTGTTGCATAAGCATAAAGGTCGGAGGTCAGATTTTCTCTGAGTTCAATTCTCTACCACTCACATCAACAGCTGGGCATGGTCATGCAGACCTGTAATCACAGTCCTGTGGGAAACAGAGATCAGAAAATCTCTGGGGCTCACAGTCTGACCAAAAATGGCAGTTCAGTGAATGACTCCATCCTCCATCTGAAGGAAACATGCAGATGAGAGACAGAGGAAGACATTAATGTTTTCCTCTTGCCTCTGCACATTTGCACATGGGGTGCACATATCTACAAACATACACACACACACACACACACACACACACACACACACACACGTCATGTCACACCACATACTATACACACACATACACACACCAGGAGCACAAAAGTTTATCTAACTGGGCTTATCAATGATCACCTGACAAAGGTACCACTCCTCACCTATAGATGTGCTAAGGAGGTGAAAAGAACGTCACCCCCTTGATGAGATACTAAACTGTAATGAGATACCTGCACAAGCCCCTCCTGCAGGAAGCCACTTGCAGATCTTAAGCCAGCCCACTTTTCTGTGTTCCAGCACAAAAAGTGTTCTCCCTTCCTATCTCTTCCTTGGATCCTGACCCAAATCCTAAGCATGCTTGCTCACTTTAGGTTTTCTCACTTCTCTGAAAGCACCTCCCCTCTACCCCATGCAGCTGCTTTGAGACCTCTATTACTAAACCTGCCTATTTTCTGGATCTTAACTGGATCTTAACTCAAAAGGCATGACTTTCTGTCTTCCTTGTTCCAGCAGCTGCCCAGATTTACAACTTGCTCACCCTGTTGTTTTTCTCACAAAAACTAATAAAACTGTCCTTAAGCTTTGAAAAGGATGAAAAAAAAAAAAGATCCAGTTTTCCTAGAACTTGGGGGCACAGATAATAGCTATTGACTCTGGAAACATTATCTAGTATGGGTAATGCATGTAGACATCAACACTGGCAGAAAGGCCACCTCCATAGCACAAGGAGACACAACTCATCCCAAAGGAAGAGATTTCTTCTTCATTCTGTACCAGCAAGCCACCAGTGGTGAGAACATTCTGCTTGCTTCTCAGCTCTCCAGGTGTCAGTGACGTGCACAGCAATGGTGACCCAGCACCCGCCAGTCTTGTGGTTGGGTCTAAAGGCTACATAGATGACACAGAGGAGGCAGGTGCCAGCAGCCCACCTGGCTCTTAGAGAGTAAACACTCTTTATTTTGGTGGTACATTTTTATTATTATTAGTTAGTACACACTGTGTATACAACTATGTTGGTACCATCATTAGCCTCCTCCCTGTCCTCTTTCTCCAGCTTCAGGCAGTGGATCATCTCCTCAAAGGCTTGGCGCTGTTCCTGGACCAAATGTTGCTACTTTTATCAAGCATCTCTCCACCCTTCTTCTTCTCTTTCTTGCTGGATGGCTATGTTCTGGGAAAATTCTTCCTCCTCCTTCTTTCCCTTGTTATGTTGTTCACATTCTTTAGTGTCTCTTCTTAACAATTTTTCCTTGAGTCCTTCCACTCTGGGAAATAATCTGCTTTAATTTCTTGGCTATTTTTCTCTTGAGGAATGGTAGCTGACTTATAATCCTGATATATGAGGAGTTTCTCTGTATATTTGTCATACAGGACAAAGACTTGTTCAATATTCGCTGGCTGACAGTAAATGGATACCATCCACATGATCTCAGCTCCAGAGCAGAGGTAGAGATGTGATGGAGGAGTGTTATTCAACTCTGCTTTCCCAAGTTGTGAAAGAATCCCAGCTTGGGTATTAGGTGAGAGGCTGACATCTTCATGGTTTGCAATATTGGGATTAACATGTGGTTTGGAGCTCCACCTGTAGTTTTTTTTAAAGAAGGGTATGTTCTGATTTGGTACAAGAAGAATCTCAGATCAGAATACCAGGGTTTGCCTGGGTCACTGAAGCCAAAAGACACGTGTTCAGTATGAAAGACATCAGACATTACAGACAGCCTCATGGGAACCCCAAGATTCTATCAGCTGTTGACAGAATGCAAGTAGAATGATGCCACAAAGCATGCAGGAACAAAAGGCTTAAGGTGCTGACCTTCCTCACAGTCTAATGATGATGTATTAGTACATATTAGATGTGTAATTACTGTCCTTGAAGAGAAAGGAAGGTGACATCTAAGTTGCTCTGTAAACATTTCTGTTGATCTGATTTGTGAACTGGAGGCTGCTTCCAGGACAAAAGGTAGAGTTAAACAGCTCTTTTTGTAGGTACATGCTTACATATCTTCAATGCTAAACCTGTCAGCTTTTCTGGATTCTGTCTAAGAAAGTTTAACTTTCTTTTCCCCATATGTATCTCTTCCTTGGATATCAAACAATGCCCTTGCCCTCACTCTGAAGGCTTTCTCAATATTTTCTCTGAAGACTCCCACCCCTGCCAACACAGCTTCTTGCCAACCTCCATTGCTAAACATGTCTGATTTGTGGACTCTAAATCAAAAGGCCTGATTTTCACCCTTCCTTTTATCCATATTCCTCCTTCCAGTAGTGACTACGACTTACATCTTGCTTGCCCTGTTGTTTTCTCTCAAACTCTAATAAAATGACCCTTGAGCTTACTTCTGGTGTGCTTTTAAATTCTCTTAGCAACAAGACTAAGAACCTATAAAGGAAACCCAAGCTCCCTGGTAGCATATATCTTGCTCAGTTCATTATTCAACACACAAAAGAACCTGATACATTGCATCACAGGGTACCTAAAAGCGCTCCAGTTCTGTGCTCAGCATGTTTCTCCCCCATCCTATTCTTCTATTGCTTTTACAGCATGTCTCTGAGAGTTACCATTATTGTTGAACGCACCAATACATCATTTCTTATATGAGTGCAACACAATTTATGCATTTTCCTACTAATATCCATTTGGGATGCTTCCAATATAAAGTTTTCCAAGCTGTGTGTGTGAGTGTGGGTATGTGTATATGTGTGTATGTGTTTGCATTTCTCCTAAAAGGGAAAATTGCAAGATAAAAGGTAGAATGCTTGATTTTTATCTACAAGTCCCAAGCTTTCTTCCAAACTAGACATGTTAACCTTTGTTCTGCCTAAGTGACCTAACTGAATTTCTACCCTCTGTCTTTGGGAACAGGATGCCTACATGCCAGAAGTTCCACTTCAAGCAGGCTAGCCAAAAACACATGATGTATCCATGCAAAATATGTTGGTAATAATAATAAATATTTTTTTAAAAAATCAGTCAGCTCCAAATTGAGGTAACAATGACCACAAAATAACCTGTAGCTTCTTATAATCTAATTGTCATACTATGACACACCTCCCAACTGATAAGCACCAGAACATAACAGGGGTGATGGCTACATTCCAGAAGTCTCCAGTGATTCCAGAAGAGTTGTTTGTTTTTCTTCTTCTTCTTCAGTGTTTTAAGTTTTAACTTTTCATTGTACAAGTCTTTGAATCCCTTGGGTAGGTTTATTCACAGGTATTTTTATAGAAATTTGTGAATGGAATTTAAAAATCCACTAGAAAACTCTTAGACCTATAAACACTTTGAGCAAAGTAGCAGAATACAAAATCAACATACAAAATCAGTAGCTTTCCTACATGCTAACAGCATGGTGAGAAAGAAACAAGAAAAACAATTAAAACCAGTGATCTCTTTCGTTTCAATACCTACTGGAGCATCAACAATGATAGCACGGTATATGCTAAGATTAGATGTACAACAGATTCAGGCTGGGTAAGAATAGGAGTTAGTAACAAGACAGGCTTCCCGCTCCCACCACTGCTCTTCAACATAGTATTAGAAGTCCTAGCCCAAGCAATAAGACAGGAGAAAGATATGAAAGGGATGTAAACTGGAAAGGAAGAAGTCAAACTAGCCCTATTTGCAAATGACATGATCCAATACATAAGTGAGAAAAGACTATGAAAAAACTGCTAAAGGTGATAAATTCCTTTAGCAAAGTGTCAGTATACAAAATCAACACACAGACTGGGTGTGATGGCACACACCTTTAACCCCAGCACTTGGGAGGCAGCAGTAGGAGAATTGCTGTGAGTTCAAGGCCACCCTGACACAACATAGTGAATTTCAGGTCAGCCTGAGCTAGAGCAAGACCCTACCTTGGAAAACCTAAAATAAATAAATAAAAATTTCAAAATCAACACACAAAAATCAGTAGCCTTCCTAGATGCAAAAGACAGATACACAGAAAAAGAACTCAGGAAGGCTGTCCCATTTTTCAATATCCACACAAAAAAAAAAAAAAATCCTTGGAATAACACAAACCAAGGAAATGAAAGAACTATATACTATAAAACACTCAAGAAAAAAAATCAAAGAGGAAATGAGAAGATGGAAGGACCACCCATCTATATAGGTAGAATTAATATTGTGAAAATGGTAATTCTATGAAAAGCACTATACAGATTCAATGCAATACCAATAAAAATTCCAGCATTATTCTTCACAGAAAAAAAAAGATCTAAAAATTCATATTGGATGGCAGAAGGCTCAGGATATCTAAAAATATCCTCAGCAAAATAAGCACCTCTGGAGGTATCATTGTACCCAATCTAAAGCTATACTACAAACCCATAGTAACAAAAACAGCATGGTACTAGCATTAAAAAAAAAAAAAAGATATATAGACATGGAACACAACTGAAGACCCAGCCCTTAGTTCAAGTAACTACAGCTACTTGATCTTTGACAAAAGAGCGAACAATGTACACTGGAGAAAAGATGCATCTTCAACAAATGATGGCCAAATTGGATAAATACATGTACAAAAAGAAACTAGACATACTCTTTTCACCATACATAAAACCATACATAAAACATAAAACAGATGAAAAATCTCAATATAATACCTGAAACTCTCAAATTACTGCATGAAAAAAATACAGGGAACTCTCCACCATATAATAGAGGGAAAAGACTTCCTGAACAATATCCTAGTATTCCAGGATATTAAACTCACTCAACCAGTAGGATATCATAAAGCTAAAATGTTTTGGTACTGACAAATACACCATAAACAGACCAACAGACTACCCACAGAATGGGAGAAAATCTTTACCAGCTATACTACTGACAGCAGCCTAATATCTAGAACCTATACAGAACTCAAAAACCTAAGCAATAAATAATGTTAAACAATCCACTCAAAGAACTGAGCAAAGAAAGTGAGTAAGCAAGCCAGAGCTCCCAGTTCCTTCCCCACTTACCAGTTCCCTGATCCTTGTACCCAGCTCCTAGCTTGGGGCTACCTGGACCCTGTGTGTTTTCTGCCTCCCTGATTGGCTTGCCTCTGGGTCCCCAACTTCTGGATCCTCGGCTTCAGAGGCACACAGAGTAAGTCACGGCTCCTGGTTCCTTCCCCACCTCCCAGTTCCCTGGTCCTGATACTCCTGCTGCTGATTTGGGGTGGCCTGGTCCCTCCATGTGTGCTGTCTTTTGCCCCAGCTTCCTGATTGACTGGCCATGGGTCATTAAATCCCTTTCCCCTAAGCCACAAGTTGCACCAGCCCCTGAGGGAGCTGGCCTCTTGCCCTTGGCTTCCCAGCTTCACACTCCTGATTCTCTAACTCCTGGCTCCCCTATGCTGAAGAGTGCACACAAGTAGAGTGAGTAAGCCAGAGTCCCAGTTCCATCTCACATTTCACCAGGTATCTTTAATGTATTTGCAATCTGCACATCTGCAGTTATAACCCCATCCTACTCCAATCTGGCTCACCTTTAAAACAGAACAGTCACTAAAGATCCTACAAGGACAAATACTTGCTTCTTCCTTAACAAATAAGACTTTTACTTCAAGATGTGTAGACCACAATGCAAAAACAGTCAGAAAACTCAGCAATCTCCACCAAGGATGCCTACTCCCACAATGGAAGCCTCCAATAAAATAGAAAAACAACAGAAGTTGAATCCCAATATGAAACACAAGTTATGTGAGCCTAATAAAGAGAACTGCTGAACTGGAAGCACATTATAAAAAAAAAAAAATCACATAATTGAAATTGAACAGAATCATCTCTTAGAGAGTTCAGTTTTTGACACTAAGCTTAACTTAATTGAAGAAAACCAGAGAAGCCTCAAAAGAGCAGTAAATGAATTGACGGTGAATCAACAAATAGAGGATCTTAATAATCATCTGATTAACCTTAACAAATACATGCTCAAATGTAAGATGATTTCCAGGAAGCATCAAGAAAATCCAGCTTTGAATTGAAATTGAACTTCAAAAAAGAGATGAACATGATGGGAAAAAAAGACAGAAAACAAAAATCAAATGGAGCTATTAGAAACCGCTCTAGAATACAACAAAAGCTATATACAAAGCACCTAAAGCCAAAATGATGCATAATGGGGAAAAATTCACGGAGTTCCATTTAGATCAGGAACTTGACAGAGGTGCTCTTTTTCACCACTGCTCTTCAACATACTACTAAAAGTCCTAGCCTAAGCAATAAGACAGGAGATGGAAATAAAAGGGATACAAATTAGGGCTGAAGAGATGGCTTAGCAGTTAAGCACTTGCCTCTGAAGCCTAAGGACCCTGGTCCAAGGCTCGATTCCCCAGGACCCATGTTAGTCAGGTGCACAAGGGGGCATACATGTCAGGAGTTTGTTTGCAGTGGCTGGAGGCCCTGGCACACCCATTATCTCTCTCTCTCTCTATCTGCCTCTTTCTCGGGCTGTTGCTCTTCAATAAATAAATAAATAAAAATAAAATGAAAAAACTTTTAAAGGGATACAAATAATATGCAAGAAGCCAAATTAGCCCTATTTGTAGATGATGTGATCCTATAAATAAGTGACCCAAAAATCTCCATCTCAAAACTTCTAAAGGTAATTAATTCCAGCAAAATGGCAGGATACAAAATCAAACACAAAAATCAGTAGCCTTTCTATATGCGAAGGACAAATATACAGAGAAAGAAATCAATGAGGCTGTTCCATTTTCAATATCCACCAAAATAACAATCAAATACTATTCAATAACACAAATCAAGGACATGAAAGACCTATATAATGAAAACATAAAAGCATTCAAGAAAGAAATTGAGGAGGACTTGAACAGATGAAAAGATCTCCCATGCTCCTAGATAGGTAGAATTAAGATTGTGAAAATGGCAATTCTATCAAAAGCAATATACAAATTCAATGCAATACCAATAAAAAATTCCAGTATCATTCTTCATAGAGATAGGAAATGATCTCAAAGTTCATATGGGATAGAAGCAGGCCTCAGATAGCCAAACATACCCTCAGCAAAAGAAACACCTCTGGAAGTATCACTATACCCAGTCTAAAGCTATATTACAAAGCCATAGTAACAAAAACAGCATGGTACTGGCATAAAAACAGAAACATAGACCAATGGAACAGAACTGAAGACCCATACCATAGGTCAAGTATCTATAGCTACTTTATCTTTAACAAAGATGACAGTAGAGTAGATTGGAGAAGAGACAGCATCTTCAACAAACAGTGCTGAACAAACTGGAAAACCACATGTAGAAAAATGAAACTAGACCCACTCATCTCACCATACACAAAAATCAACTCCACATGGATTAAAGACCTCAACAGAAGACCTGAAGCCCTTCAACTACTGGAAGAAAAATTATGAGGAATTCTCCATGATATATGAATGGGGAAAAGCTTTCTGAACAATACCCCAGTAGCCCAAGAAATTAAATAATTTCTCAACTAATGAGATCTCATGAAGCTAAAAAGCTTTTGCACAAACATACCATAAGCAGAAACAATCCACAGAATGGGAGAAAATTTTCACCAGCTATACTGACAGAGGCCTAATATCTAGAATCTACAAAAAAAAAAAATAATAATAATAATCAAACAACCCACTCAAAAAATGGAATAGGGAACTGAATATGGAGTTCTCAGAGGAAGAAATACAAATGGCTAACATGCACATAAGAAAATGTTCACATCCCTAACTATCAGTGAAATGTAAATTAAAACAACAAGATTACACTATTCCAGTAAGAATGGTAATCACTACAAAATCACTGCAAAAAAAAAAAGATAACAAATGATGAAGATATGTGGAAAGAGGAACTCTCATTCATTGTTGGTGGGAATGCAAACTTGCACAACCACTATATAAATAAATATGGAGATTCCTGAAAAGGATAAACACAGAGCTACTAACAGACTCAGTTATTCCCTTACTGAGCATCTACCCTAAATGTTCCACATTTCACTACAGAGATATTTGCTGAACCATGTTTATAGCTGCTCAATTCATAATAGCTAAGAACTGGAGTCAAATCAGATGCCCATCATTGGATGAACGGACAACAAGGTTATGGTACATATATACAATGGAATTCTACTCAGCAGTAAGAAGAAACAATACAACAAAATTTGTAGGAAAATGGATGGACTTAGAACAGATCACACTCAGGAAATCCACACAATCACAGAAAGACAAAGCCAAATGTTCTCACTGATCTGCAGTTCCTAACTAGATCAGCATGAGTTGCTGACATACTGGATAGGCAGCTCTATATGGAAAGGTTTGGGGGGCAGGGAGACAGGAGGGGAAAGGTGGGGAGAAATAAACACAAACCTAAATCCAAAATAAACTGGTACCATAGAAACCTCTCTCCTTGAAGGTAGACTAAAAGATATACCTCTCAATTGGAGTATAAGGGTAGCACCCAAAAAGAAGGGCCCTGAAGAGGGTGGGATGAAGCCTAACCTTAAAACATTTAGGCTCCAACCTGTAACCTGCAGTACCATAAACAGGTGCTATCCACATCAAGCTGTTGATTGGAGAGACGTATGAGGTCCCCAAAACAAGACAGGCTTCTTCTGTCAAAGTACTTGGTTATCCACCTGAGGTAAAATGTAAGACCCTATTGCTGAAGAAACCATATGCTGCCAACACAGAACACTTGAGAGACTGGGCTAGAATCCAGAAGAGAACATGTCCCAGTTAGCCCAGTCTAGTGCTGAAAAGGGCTACAAAACCATCATGACAAGAAGTACATACCAGTGTAATGGTGGCACACAGCCTTGGTGGGTAACTGATGCCTTTCTGATTAGCTAAAAGATCTGTTCAATGCAAAGGAACCCATATCTAGAACTGGGAACCCAGTCTGAATCCTATGGAGACAAAGACTTTTTATGCTCTCCAATGTCAAGCTCCACTATTCTATGGCTAAAACAGGGGCTACAGCCATGAAAATCCCTAAACTTCCGGGCATTGGTGGTGCATGCTTTTGATCTCAGCACTTTGAAGGCAGAAGTAGGAGAATCACTGAGAGTTTGAGGCCACCCTGAGACTATATAGTGAGTTCCAGGTCAGCCTAGACTAGTGTGAAACCTACTTCGGAAAAAAAAAAAAAAAAAACTCCCTAAAGTAATAGCATTTATTCAATTTAATCGATGCTGACTTCATTCTCTGTTGGAGAATCTGTTTTTCTTTTTCAGAAGGTAGCAAGACATGAGGAAATAAACCACCCCTCGCATCTCAGTCAAGTCCCAGGTGAAACCACAGAGGAAGTGGGCAGACAAGCAAGAATGCTGCTTCCATGGTGAGCCTGACAACTCCAGGGTGAAGGAGACAGACGCTGAGAATACTCAACACATACCAAAGCAGAAATCCAAAAGCTCCTGAGAGCTCATCTCTGAAGTAGACTAAAAAAACACACACACCAAGGCTCGGGGAATTTTGCCTAAGAGGGGGGTAGAAAGAATGTAAGAGCCACAGGTTGGGATGTCATGCCAAGAGGCCCTGCCTACCTCCAATGACTGGCTGCTGCTCCTATAATGCCTAACCCACAACCCCATGGGGAATACTAGCAACCCCACTGAGGAGGGGCCCCTGCAGAATGGGAGTATTGAAGGGGGAAAAGATGCTACTAACACTTGATATATCCATACAAAGTATATCCTTAATAAAAGAAAAACAATGGGGCAGAGAACTTAATAGAAAATTTTCAAAGGAAGAAATATAAATGGCTAATACCTAAGAAAATATTCAATATACTTAGTCATCAGGGAAAGGCAAACTAAAACAACTATGAGATTCCACCTTTCTACAGAAAGGAGGACAATCATTAAAATATCAAAAGACAGTAACTATTGGCAAGGATGCAGGGAAAGAGGAACCTTCATTCACTGCTGGTGGGAATGCAAACTTGTACAACAACTATAAAAATCAACATGGTGACTTCCGGTTAAGATGGTGGCATAGGAACCACACCAAAGCAGCCTAGGGGAGAAAGATCAAAAATAAATAAATAAATTTAAAAAGCCAGAAAAATACACTCTCCTACTGAAAAGTGAGGTGTATAAGAAATTACCAACAGCAGCAGAGAAGTAGGAAAGACCAAGAGTGTCTAGAGACCACAGAAGCAGACAGAAGCAGCTCCAGCAGCTGTGGCACCAGGTCTGTGGGGCCACAGCCACCAGACTCAGCTTGAGCTGCAGGAAAAGCCAGGTGAGGGGATTCTCCACTCATACTGCAGCTACTTGCAAACTCAAGAAACATGAAGGGAGGGCAGGAGGGAAGAAGGGAGGAGCGGCTAGTGAGAAAGAGGATCACGTGGATCACTGGGAGAAGTAGAGCCATCAACCACAGCCTCTCCTCCTTCACTGCCAGCACAAGCACCAGCAAGCACCAGAGAACTGGGAAAGGGAGCTCACCTACACAGCACCCAGCACCGGTGAACAAGGCAATGATCCTGCAACCCAGCCAGCCTACCTGAACCCGCAGCTCAGTAAACAGGGACCCAAGCAGGAGTGCAACATAACTGAGACCAAAACCATCCCAAAAGGTAACTGGGATTACACCATGTCAGCACCTGTCAAATAAGCCTGGTAAATAGGCTTGAATCAGAAGTACTAATTGTACCTTCCATGGCAGGATTTATAATATGTTAAGTCTAATGGATGGTCAGATTTTCCATTCTTAAATAACCTACATTTGGGGCTTGTTATTTGTTGCTTACTGATTTATAGTGAGTTTGTTGCCTCTTCTGTTGTTCATTAGGGAAAGGTCTCACTTGGTCACAAGATGACTTGGAAACCTCAACAGACCAGAAATCTTAGCCTCCTAGTTGACAGGATTAGGGGTGTGCGGCACCACATATCCTAAGAAATTGTGACTTTGGTAGAGGATCTGGTTGTCATTAATACCTTCTCGTACATAAATACTCTATGCTGTTTTTCATTGAATGAGTACATTGTCTAAATTTTAGACTCTGCCTCTAGTTTGTTCCACTTAGCCTACTTGAGTACTCTCATAGCAAGCAAGCCCAACATCTAGGGTCATTTCTGTAGATACTCTGAGAGTATTAAGAGCCAACCTAGCACGTTAAGCTCCTACCCTGATGATATAAAACATCAGACTTATTGATACATCTACTAATATTGCAGCTAATTAGAAAATACAAGCATTAAATTAATAGCACATGCAAAAATATGTACATTATAACACAAGAAACACCAAAAATCAAGACAATATAAATCCACTAAAAAGTATTAATGCATCAGAAATGAGCTCCAGTGAGAATGATTTAGAGGAAATGCCAGAGAAAGATTTCAAAAGAATGATTATAAATATGCTCAAGGACTTCCAGTTAAAATGGCAGCATAGGTACCATGCCAAAGCAGCCTAGGGGGGAAAAAGACCAAAAGAACTCAGCAAAATACACACTTTTACTAAAAAGTGAGGTGTAAAGGAAATTGAAACAGTAGTGGAGAAGTAGGAGAGATCCAGAGCATCCAGAGCCTGCACAGGCCAGCAAAAGCAGCCCCAGTAGCTCTGCCAACCACGGTGGCAGCGCACCAGAAAGCCGCCAGGCTCAGCTCAAGCCGCAGGAAAAGCCAGGTGAGGGGAGCTTCCGCTCAAACCATAACTCTCCACAACTCAAAAAACGTGAAGGGAGAACGACAGTGAGCAACAGAGGAGCAGATCACAAGGTAGAAGAACATGTGGAACAGCAAGAGAAATAGAACAGCTACAGCAGCCTCCCCTCCCCCACCATTTGTGCCCAGCTCCAGCGAACAGAGCAGCGATCCCAGGACCCGGCCATGCCAACTTGAGCCAAAAGCAGGAGCAGAGTCCAGTAGCAATATCAGCAGCTCCGGCACTGGTAACAGCGGACCCAGCAGCAGCAGCAGATCCAGTAGCGGCAGCAGCGGCAGACCCACCACCAGCAGCTTCAGCAGCAGTGGTGACTCCAGCACTGGCAGCTGCAGCAGCAGCAGCAGAGGCAGCAGCAGCAGTAGACCCAGCAGCAGCAGCTTCAGCAGCAGTGGTGACAAGCCCAGCAGAGGCAGCTGTAGCAGCAGCAGTTCCAGCAGTGGAGGTGCTGATCTGCAGTGCCACACTTGCCAGGCTCGGTTTGCCCCACAGGAAAAGCCAGTGCACAGCTCCAGAAATCAGAACCGCAACCCGACAACCCAGGCAGCAACTTGACTGAGACCAATATCATACAAGGTAACTAGGATTGCAAGAGGGAAGGGTCTCACTCGGTCACAAGCTGACTTGGATCCCTCAATAGACCAGAAATCTTAACCTCTTTGTTGATAGAGGATCTGGTTGTTGTAATAACTACTCTTGCATACATACTTGGGGCTGTTTTTAATAGAATGGGTACAGTGTTTAGTTAAATTTTAGAATCTACCTGTCCTTTATTCACACAGCCAACTTGAATACGCCCCTAGCAAAGAAACTCAGCCCCTAGGAACACCTTTGTAGATACTCTGAGAATCTTAAAAGCAACAATAACACCTTAAGCTCCTACCCTGAAAATATATAACATCAAATCAACTGATACAGCTAAGAATACCCAGCTAGCTAGAAAATCCAAGCATTAACTTAATCCAAAATGCAAAAATACATACATTATAACACAAGAAACACTAAAAAGCAAGATGATATAAATCCACCTAAAAGTATCAATGCATCAGAAATGACCTCCAGTGAGAACGAGTTAGAGGAAATGCCTGAGAAAGAGTTCAAAAGAATGATTGTAAATGTGTTCAAAGAGGTCAAAGAACAAATCAAAGGAATCAAAGAAGAAATCAAAGAGCAAGTCAAAGAATATGCAGGACACCAATCTGGACTAAATGAGGTCATAGAACGAATGGACCTAACAGGACATTTCATCCAAATGCTGCAGAATATACATTCTTTTCAGCAGCACATGGAACATTCTCTAAAATAGACCATATATTAGGACACAAAGCAAATCTTAACAAATTCAGGAAAATTGAAATAATTCCTTGCATTCTATCTGACCACAATGGAATTAAACTACAAATCAGTAGCAAGAAAGGCTATAGAGCATACACAAAATCATGGAAACTAAACAATACACTACTAAATGATGAATGGGTCAATGAAGAAATCAAGAAGGAAATCAAAAAATTTATAGAGTCAAACGATAATGAGATCACAACATACCAACATCTCTGGGACACAATGAAGGCAGTTCTAAGAGGTAAATTTATAGCTTTAAGTGCCTATATTAAGAAATTAGAAAGGTTGCAATTAAACGACCTAATGCTTCACCTTGAAGCCTTGGAAAAAGAAGAACAAGGCAAACCAAAAATCAGTAGATGGGGAGAAATAATAAACATTAGGGCAGAAATTAACGAAATAGAAACAAAAAATCCAAAGAATTAATGAAACAAAGAGTTGGTTCTTTGAAAGGATAAACAAGATTGATAAACCCTTTGCAAATCTGACCAAAAGAAAGAGAGAAGAGACACAAATTAATAAAATCAGAGATGAAAATGGTAACATCACAACAGATGCCAGAGAAATTCAAAAAATAATAGGGACATACTATAAAAGCATATACTCCACAAAGTATGAAAATCTGAAAGAAATGGATGATTTCCTTGATCTGTATGACCTACCTAAATTAAATCAAAATGAGATTAATCCCTTAAATAGACCTATAACAAACATGGAGATCCGAACAGTTATCAATAATCTCACAACTAAGAAAAAGTCCAGGCCCAGATGGATTCACTGATGAATTTTACCAGACCTTCAGGAAACAACTAACACCAATGCTTCTTAAACTTTTCCATAAAATAGAAAAAGAAAGACTCCTACCAAACTCCTTCTATGAAGCCAGCATCACCCTGATACCAAAACCAGGCAAAGATAGAACAAAAAAAGAAAATTATAGACCAATCTCCCTCATGAACATAGATGCAAAAATTCTCAACAAAATATTGGCAAACAGAATACAAGAATATATCAAAAAGATCATTCACCCCGACCAAGTAGGCTTTCTCCTTAGATGCAGGGATGGTTCAATATACGCAAATCTATAAATGTAATAAATTGTATAAATGGGTTGAAGGACAAAAATCATATGATCATCTCATTAGATGCAGAGAAAGCATTTGACAAAATCCAACATCCCTTCATGATAAAAGTCCTACAGAGACTGGGAATAGAAGGAACATATCTCAATATAATAAAAGCTATTTATGACAAGCCTACAGCCAACATATTACTAAATGGGGAAAACCTGGAAGCTTTTCCACTACAATCAAGAACAAGACAAAGGTGTCCACTGCTCCCACTTTTATTTAATATAGTACTGGAAGTCTTAGCCATAGCAATAAGGCAAGAGACACACATAAAAGGGATACAAGTTGGAAAGGAAGATGTCAAGTTATCATTATTTGCAGATGGCATAATTCTATACATAAAGGACCCTAACAACTCTACCAGCAAACCATTAGAGCTGATAAATACTTATAGCCATTTAGGAGAATACAAAATAAACACACAGAAATCAGTAGCCTTCCTATATGCTAATAACAAACACACAGAGGATGAAATCAGAAAAGCATTCCCATTCACAATTGCATCAAAAAAAAAAATTAAATAAATAAAGTATCTTGGAATAAACCTAACTAAGGAAATGAAGGATCTCTACAATGAGAACTTTAAAACAGTCAAGTGAGAAATTGCAGAAGACACTACAAATGGAAAGACATCTCTTGTTCTTGGATCAGAAGAATCAATATTGTGAAAATGGCAATCTTATCAAAAGCAATCTACCACATTTAATGCAATTCCTATCAAAATTTCAATGGCAATATTCATGGAAATAGAAAAAAAAATCTAAAAATTCATTTGGAAGCACAAATATCTCTAATATCTAAAACAATATTGAGCAACAAAAATAGGGTTGGTGGTATCATCGTACCTGATTTTAACCTACACTACAGAGCCACAGTAACAAAAACAGCATGGTACTGGCACAAAGCAGACTTGTAGACCAATGGAACAGAAGACAGGAGCCAGATGTAAGTCCAGGTAGCTATAGCCACGTGACATTTGACAAAAATGCCATAAATACTCATTGGAGAAAAGACAGCCTCTTCAGCAAATGGTGCTGGGAAAACTGGATCTATATCTGTAGAAGGATGAAAGTAGATCATCTTCTCTCTTTCCATGCATAAGAATTAAGCCCAAGTGTATTAAAGACCTTAACATCAAACCTGAAACTCTGAAACTGCTAGAGGAAGAAGTAGGGGAAACCCTTCAATATATTGGTCTTGGCAAAGACTTCTGAATATAACTCCAGTTGCTCAGGCAATAAAACCACAGATTAAAAGCTGGAACCTCATGAAATTACAAAGATTTTGTACAGCAAAGGATACTGAATAAATCAAAGAGACAACCTACAGAATGCAAAAAAAATCTTTGCCAGCTTTACATCTGGTAGTGGATTAATATCTAGGATATACAAAGAACTCAAAAAATTAAATAATAAGAAATCAAAGAAGCCAATTAAAAAATGGGCTATAGAACTAAATATAGAGTTCCCAAAAGAAGAAATATGGATGGCATATAAACATCTAAAAAATGTTCTACATCCCTAGTCATCAGGGAAATGCAGATTAAAACTACATCAAGATTCCATCTCACTACTGTCAGATTGGCTACCATCATGAAAACAAATGCTGGCAAGGATGCAGAAAAAGAGGAACCCTTCTACACTGTTGGTAGGAATGCAATCTGTCCAGCCACTATGGAAATCAGTATGGAGGTTCCTAAGACAGCTTAAAAATAGATCTACCATACGACCCAGCTATAGCACTCCTAGGCATATACCCTAAGGACTCATCATACTACCTTAAAGATACTTGCTCAACCATGTTTATTACCACTCTATTCACAATAGCTGGGAAATGGAACCAGCCTAGATGTCCCTCAACTAATGAGTGGATAATGAAGATATGGCACATTTAGACAATGGAGTTCTACTCAGTGGTAAAGAAAAATGAAGTTATGAAATTTGCAGGAAAAATGGATGGCTCTGGAAAGGATTATACCAAGCGAGGTAACCCAGGCCCAGATAGCCAAATGTCGCATGTTCTCTCTCATATGTGGATCCTAGCTATAGATGATTGGACTTATGTGTAAGTAGGAAGAAAACTAACTAGCAGAGGCCAGTAAGCTAGAAAGGAGATATAAAGGGAATAGAAAGGAAGGGACGGGGTACTTAATAGAAGGGTATTGTATATATGTAAGTAGAAGAATAAATTAATGGAGGTGAAAAGGCCTAAGTGAGTTTAGGGGAAGAGACTGAGTAAAGGAAAGGTGGAGCAATGACTAACCAAAATCTAAGAGTATATAAATAAGTCATATGGAAGCCTACTTTTGGGGGGTAATGGAACACTCATTAGCCATAGATTGTTAGTAGAAAATTTTCAATGCCAGGGATGGGATACCGTCCTGTGAGTTGTTGGCCACAGAGGTCCCCGATGCCCCAAAATTACAGACCATTGCTAAGGCCCTTGGTTTCCCACCAGGAATAGATGGTAACACCCTATTGCTGAAGATTTCACATACTTAGACTTCAAGGTCACTGAAAAATTCTGCTGGAGTTTAGCTGAAAGCCTCCTCCATGTAGACCAGCTGACAGAAAGCTGCAAAAAGCCATGTTGCATGAAGTTAAGTGGGAGAGAAATCACCAGTGAAGATACTCAGCAGTGGACACTGTAAGCCTTAGATTTTGCCAGCCAGGCCAAAAGAGCCAACAGGTGCAATAGTGGCATGTCTGTCATGGTGGAAACCAAATGCCCTCTAATTGGACTGGAGGCCCACTTCTTGGGAGGGAATACGTCCCTGATACTGAAAACCTACAACAGGGGGTAGCCCTACGTGAGCCCTAGCGGTGTAATGTCTGCTGCTGTCTGGCTAAATGTATATACTATGCTCATCAAACTGCCCAGTAGTACTTCTCTTAATGTTCATACCCATACATTAATGCTACTCTCACTTTTGATAAAGAACCTTCTCTTTTCAGATAGCAGTGACCTTGGGATGACTCAGAAGGCATCACAGTGCTGGGAAGAAGTGACAAAGGAGTACTCAGCACTGCAATATATCTATCACACCTTCCAAGGTTCAAGGTCCATTGTGGAAGAGGTGACAGAAAGAATGTATGAGCCAAAGGAAGGGTAGGTCTCCTTACAACATGCTCCTCCAGACACAAAATGGCTTGGATATTCATGACCTCACAGTGCCTGACACTACCTACATAAGACAGTCATATCAGGAGGAAAAGATGACAACATCAAAATAAAAGAGAGACTTATTGAGAGGAGAAGGGAATATGATGGAGAGTGGAGTTTTTTTTTGGGGGGGGTTCCTTTTTTTTTTTTTTTTTTTTTTGGTTTTTCGAGGTAGGGTCTCACTCTGGTCCAGGCTGACCTGGAATTAACTCTGTCATCTCAGGGTGGCCTTGAACTCATGGCAATCCTCCTACCTCTGCCTCCCAAGTGCTGGGATTAAAGGCATGCACCACCATGCCCGGCTGAGAGTGGAGTTTAAATGGGGAAAGTGGAGGGAGGGAGGGCATTAACATCGGTTGTTTACAATCATGGAAGCTGCTAATAAAAAATAAATTAATAAAAAAAATCAATATGGAAACTCCTGAAAAGGATGAAAATACAGCTACCAACTGACCCAACTAGTTCTCTATTGTGCATCTACTCTAAAAGCTTCACTGTTCATTGTAGAGATACTTGCACAACCATGTTTACTGCTGATCAATTCACAATAGCTAAGAACTAGAATCAACCCAAATGTCAATCATTTGACGATTGGCTAATGAAAACGTAGTAAATATACACAATAAAATTATACTCGGCAGTAAGAAAAAAGTGATATAATAAAGTTCGTAGGAAAATGGATGGACCTGGAACAGATCATACTAAGCTAACTCACACAAATGCCACATGTAGTCCATCTTGACTCCTAACCTGGAACAGCTTGAGCTGCAAGCATAGCTGACAAGCAACTTGAGGGATGGATAAGAGGAAGGAAGGGCTTGGAGGGAGGAAAATGGGAAGGTAGGGGGAGATACATACAAAACTAAATCCAAAATACATTGGTATCATAAAAACCTTCCTCCTGGATAGCAATCTAAAAGATATAACCCTCAATAGGAGCGTGGAGGGATCGTCTGGTAAGAAGGGCCCTGGAGATGGTGGGATAAAGCCTAACCCTAAAATATTTGGCTCTGGCTTATAACTCCTAGTACCAGAAATTGGTAAATTGGTTGCAGCCTACATTGAGCTATTGATTGGAGAAACCAACAAGGTCCCCAAAACAAGACAGGCTTCTGTCAAAGCACTTGATTACCCACCTGAGGTGAAAGGTAAGACCCTACTGCCAAAGATACCATATGCTGCCAATGCAGAACATCTAGAGATCTGGCTGAATCTGGAAGGAAGCCAGATCCCAGATGGTTAGCCCATATTGTGCTGGAAAATGCCACATGAGCTGCTGGGGAAAAATGGCCAAAAATGTTGTGAGCAAGCAGTGGATCCTGCTACATGAAAGCAACCAGTCTGACAAGAGGCACACACCTGTACGATAGTGAAACACAGCCTAGGTGGGTTATCAATGGCTTTCTGATTAGCTAAGAAATCTGCTCATTGGAAAGGAACCCATATCTGGAACTGGGAACCAAGTCAGAACCCTAAGGAGGCCAAGATAGGGACTCCAGTGAGACGATCCCACTAGTCTTTGGCCAAAAGTGTGGCTACACCCATCAAAATCTAACTTAACAACATTTATCTCCTTTAACCTATCACAATCTCATTCTCCATTAGAGAATCTATTCTATTGTTTGTTTGTTTTCAGAGAGCAGCAAGAACCAAGGGCAACCAAAATCTATCAACAAGACAAGAACAGATACTTGACTTCCTGTCAGGAGATGAACACCCCTCACACATCAGCCAAGGCCCAGGTGAAACCACAGAGGAACTGGTGAGATGAACAAGAGAGCTGCTTCCATGGTGAGCCTGACAACCTGCACCAGAGTGATGGAGACGGACACTGAGGACACTCAGAACATACCAAAGCAGAAATCCAGAAGCTGCTGAGAGCTCAACACTAAAGTAGACTTAAAGCACATCCACCATGGCTCAGGGAATTTTGAGGAAAAGTAGATGAAAAGAATGTAAGAGCCATAGGGTGGAGGTGAGTATCCAGAGGCATTGCCCCCTTCCACAATGACTGACTGCATTTCTCACAACTCACAGCCCACAATCCCATGGGGAATACCAGCAATTCCACTAAAGAAGGCTCTCAGTGGAATGGTGGCAGGCAGGAGGAAAATTATGGTACCAACACAGGATATATCCATACAAAGTTTCTACTTAACAAAAATAAAATAAAATTTTAAAGAATAAGGGCTAGTAGTAGAGCAAATTGAGAAAATAACTGAGGTGGGGAAAAAAATTTTGGAAGGAAATGTTGGGAAACTGGTAAGTGTCCATCATGTTTGCAAATTATTAAGTTTTGGAAGTTATAGTTAAGTAAAAAGAGGAAATGACATAGGAATAAGAGGGAAGGTAGATGGCTGTAGCACAAGGTACACAACAGAAGAAGCAGGAACAGCCATCTACAACTTAACCAAAGTGAAGTAAGACGACTCAAGATAATTCTGCAAAAGAGAAAATTGAAACAGGAAAAGATGAGACCGGGTGATGGAGGGATCTGGTGGCACAAAGCACATGGTGGGGAGGAGTCCAAGAGCGGGGTGACAGGTCCAAGCAGATTAGAAGTGTGGCTCATAGGCGCCACTGGTGCAGAAGCTGCTGAGATGGCAGTGGTGCAGCTATGACCTGCTCTCAGGAAGCTCAGAGCAAGGCACATGGGACTTCACGTTAGATCAGGGAAAGTAGGACTCTGACGCTTGAGACAAAATCCAGCAAACTGACAAACAAGCCAGCTGCTTTCATGATCTATACACTACATGGTAAGGATTCCCCATAGTCTCATATATCCTTCATTAGCATATTTGAAATGTAATGAGCCAAAAGAAGTAACATTTTAGTTTGTTTGCTTTGATTTACACTTATACAATTGGAGAAATTATTTGTGGAAATATTTACTTCTTAACTACATTTGACTCCTCATCTACTCATTTTTTTTATTTTCAATTTATTTTTAAGAGGCAGATAGAGACAGAGAGAGAAGGGGAGAAGAAGAAAGAGGGAAGAAGAGGAATACAGAATGGGTATGACAGGGCCTCCAGCCACTACAAACAGACTCCAGATTCATGTGCCACCTTGTGCATCTGGCTTATGTGGTTTCTAGAGAATTGAACCTAGGTCCTTAGGCTTTCCAGGCAAACTCCTATTCACCCAGTTGGAATCCCCATGGTTTCTGAAATTAATATACTGGTTCAGAACAGAAACAAGCTTACCTTCTGAGCTCCTTGTTTTAAGAATGCACTGGCAAAAGTTTCCAAAATACAGTTGAGAAACCCAGCTCCTGTAATGGAAATCCTGCCTCTTTGAATAAACTCTGTCCTAAAAAGCAAGCAAGAAAGAAAGAGAGAGAGAGAGAGAGAGAGAGAAAAGTTCATCTTTGATGTCACGCAGCATTTATATATAAAAATCAGACATTTCTAATAATAATAATGAGTAATTGCCTGTTAAAAACATAAAAAATTGATTTAAAGGTGGAGTACAGTTATATAGTACAAACAAAAGTCATTCAAATTAAAGAAAATGTGCTCCCTCCAGACATAAAATGGCCTGGATATCCATGACCTCATAGTGCCTGACACTACCTACACAAGACCATCATAAAAGAAGGAAAAGATCATGACATCAAAATAAAAGAGAGATTGATTGAGATGGGGAGGGGATATGATGGAGAATAGAATTTCAAAGGGGAAAGTCAGGGGGAGGGAGGGTATTACCATGGGATATTTTTTATAATCATGGAAAATGTTAATAAAAATTGAGAAAAAATAAAACAAAAAAAATCTTTAAAAATGAGGCTTCATTAAGTGAACTAGTTAAAATTGTCTGCATTAAAAAAAAAAAATACTCAGTGTTGCTGGGCGTGGTGGTGCACGCCTTTAATCCCAGCACCCAGGAGGCAGAGGTAGGAGGATCGCCGTAAAGTCAAAGCCACCCTGAGACTACCTACTTAATTCCAGGTTAGCCTGGGCCAGAGTGAGACCCTACCTCAAAAAACCAAAACCAAACAAACAAAACAAAACAATCTCAGTGCTGGGCTGCAGAGATTGCTTAGTGGCTAAAGGTGCTTTCTTGCAAAGTTTGGGTTCAGTTCCCAAGCCACCCATATAAGCCAGATGCACAAAGGGGCTAAGGGACTAAGGGGCTAAGTGTCTAGCATTCATTTGCAGTGGTAAAAGGCTCTGGCATGCCTATACACACACATAAGTAAATATTTTTAAAGTAGTCAATGCAGAAAATGTTTCCCTGCTTTCTTATATCTCTATGGAAATGAAATGGGAAGCAAGTCTCTTCTGTACATTTGCATGTATATAAATACATGTACATATGAACACACACACACAGGATTACCAGAGAAATACCAGATCCAACAAGCTGTAACTTTAGTAAAAATAGCTTTTAATACCTTTCGCTGTTTTGTTCAGTGCTGGAGATTCAGGGCTTCATGTAAGCTAGGTAAGCACTCTACCACTGAGCAACATCTTTAGCCCATTTAGACCTTTTACATTTATGTTGTGTACACAGTAAAAAGGAAGCCTTCAGAATTCTCCCATCCCCACCCTTCCACCTTCCTCTTCCTGCTCTTTGGCAGAATCAATCTCCGCCCCTCCCCCCCACACACACTTTGCCTGACTCTTCCTGCACTTGGGTATACACACATTCTTATCCCACCCAATCTGACATTATGCCTCCACCTTAGCAGCTTCTTAAACTTAAGCCTATTTAAAATGATTTGCTCATGTAAAACTATATACCAGTGACACTAATCTCTTCTGTCTTTATTCTGGATTAGTCAAAGTAGAGTTTTACAGTGATTTTAATATTTAAAAATGAAAAGTTGAGCAGTCCCACACTCTTGGGAGAGATGAACTCTTCAATCCTCCAGGCAAGCATAGGTGAGGGATTAATAAAAATCTCTCATACATCATATTCTAACCAATATTTCTTCCTGCCACTTTTAGTGAAGTGAGTTCTCAGAAAAGAACGCTCAGGGTTTGTCCACATATCAGAGAATAACAGGGCAGTAAAGTGAGGTCATGCCCTTGCCATCCATAAGATGAGAGTTTATCCTATTATATTTTAAGACTGTCAAAGAAGAAAATGTTGCACTCTCCCACAATAACTCACTAACAAAGCACAGCAGACATTTCCTTCTTACAACACATAGCTAGCCCAAATCCCTCTGGTGTGGATCAGTCTCCATTTAGCTGTTTCTGAAAGCCCAGCTGGTAATGTACAGTTTCAGATGGTGCTTTTTTTTAAGACAGAAAAGATGAAGGTATATAATGACAGACGGATGGATAGATGGACAGATGGATGGAATAAACTGAAATGTCAACAAACAGAATCTGCAGGCATTAGAACTACAGATGCTATTTATTTACTATGTTCTTCTGTGGTTTACAAATCTTATATAAAATATATACTACTTAGTCAATCACTCAATATTATTGTAGGATCCTGAATATCATTTTATATAAATAAACCATGCTTTTGAAAACTAGGTTCTATGCTACCAAGAGCCATTTTCAGCAAAAGTGTCCGCTAACTTTGGATTTGCCTTTTATTTACACACTGTTAAAGTACTTCTTGGCTTTTCTTCCCTGCACTATGAAATCTCAGTTCATCGTGCCTTGTTCTGAGACTCTCTCCCTACACTACACTTGGAAGTATATGGCGTTTCACTCAAGAAGCATACATGAGGCTACTAAGTTGGGTCTTCCTACACCTGTCTTTCATCATTTTTATGACTTTATATACTCCAGGTCACACATGCTCCTCAAAAGAACTGCACAGTGGCAGTGTTTGTCACATACTAGGCAATGCATCTTCAGAGAATGTTATACTTTGAAATTATACATGAAAATACTGTAGTAACCAGACATTAAGTAACTTACTGACCTGAGTCAGATACTTCGTGTCAAGCAGGTTCATGATCCACCACCTCATAACCCTCATCCTCCTCTGATCTTGGTTCATGAGCAGTCTAGGAAATTATCAATCCCAAAAAGTTTGACAGTCCCCTCTCTATAAGCAGTCCCACATCCAGCAGTCACCAGATTACATTTGGTTTACTTCCACTGACCCTCAGAAACCCAAGTCATTCTCTCCTCTCTACTACCTGATTGCCACACTGTCCTTTCTCCTCCTGTGACCATGGCAACTGGCCCCCAGTTGTCTCTACCATAGAGTTTCCACACTTCACACTGCCCAAAACTCAGTGACCATGTCCCAGCCACTTTACTGGGGTTCAGAGAATAAGCCTGCATGCTCAAACTTAAATTTCCAAGTCTCAGTCATATCATTGCACATAGTTGCAGGTAGTTTACTGAGGTTCGGAGAAAAGCCTGGATGCTCAGACTTTCAGTTACAAGTCTCCATATTGTTGCATATAACCTCAGGCCGTTCATTTTGGTTGCTACATAGAATTCTACTGTTTGAAAACACTCCACATTATTTATCCACTCTGCTAAAGATGATAGCTACAATGAGCTCCACTTAGATCTATTATCAACTGTGAAATTGTGAAAATAGTTATAATGCTTCTAGGTATATATATGCACAAACAACTATAGAATATCAAGCAAATATCTGGGCTGGGGATATGCACAATTTTAGCTATAATGAGATTGTCAAGTATTTTATTAATGGTTTTATCAATTTTTTCATATTAATTTAAATTTCAATAACTAGAACATGGTAAGAAATCAACAAATTTGTTTAGGAAAGAAAGAATGGAGAGAAGGAAGAGAGGACAGGAATGGGACAAGGAAAACATGTATAGTGACACCAATACTTCTGTCAGGGAAAGGAACCATCTGCTAAGGTCAGTAGGGGGCAGCCTTTCCCCCACTGCGGGATGAGCCTCCACATACCTGTGTGTGGGCCTGGCTTGGATCTGAGTCCTCTCTTGACTTGTCTACTAACAACAGAATTCAACATACAAGGCACAAGAACCATGACAGACAGTACATGGCCCAAACCTCAGAATGCCTATATAAGAATGCATAGAAGAATACACAACCAAGACTCCTGTTTTGAGGTTGTTTGATTTTTTTTTTAACCT
This sequence comes from Jaculus jaculus, assembly GCF_020740685.1. Classification (NCBI taxonomy): domain Eukaryota; kingdom Metazoa; phylum Chordata; class Mammalia; order Rodentia; family Dipodidae; genus Jaculus; species Jaculus jaculus. The sequence goes on along the minus strand of NC_059114.1, from coordinate 38,734,635 downwards.
TTAGGTTTGGAAAAATTAAAAAAGTTCAGGAAAAACATGGACCAGGAAATAATCCACAGAGCACACAGATACCAACTCTGAATCCTCAAAAACACAGTTCCTGGAAAAGTGAAATCTCTTAACGAGATCTGTTTCTGAATTACTGGCTGACTAGTTACGACATATCTTGCCTAATTATTTTAATGATGGGAATTTAATTAAAATGTCTTTAGGTGGGAGAAAAGGTCCACAGATATTCTTGTGGTGGTGACATCTCAGTTCCAATCATAGACTATAGAGTCTTCTGTAACCACACAGAAAAGGGGTGCTGCACAGGAGACAGGGGGCCTTCAGGTTAACATGCTCACTACCTACGCAGTTCCCCACAGTTAACATGTCTACAGAGATCCTTCAGCTCAGATACACATACACCACACCAAACTATGTGGTCTCTTCCAAGCTGTTTGCTGAAACCAATTTATGTATAACTATACATCCTCAAAGAACCCATGCAATTTATACAGCTGTCAATAAATGTCATGTGATTTCAAGCCCTAATGTATATGTTAGTGTTGTGCTTATATAAGGATGTAAGAAGACATGGAAAACCTCTAGATGTATACATGCATATAGCCTATGCTCATCTAGACAGACAGATTATGGGATGCATTGTAGTTACCTCCTCATTGCTGGGACAGAACACTTGACCAGAAGCAGCTCATGGAAGACAAGAGTCTATTTCACCTGACAGTCTCAAGGGGAAGTTTCATCATAGCAGGGAAAGCATGCAGTACTGCCTCTTGCTATTGTTGACACAATGTTCCCCAAAGGCTCAATGTGGAAGGCATGGTCCCCAATGCAATGAGAGGTCTAACCTAACTGATGGAAGAATTCACTGGTGGATTCATAACTGTATGGATAATTGAGAGGTAGTGGAAACTATATAAGGTGCACCTGATCACAGGAAGTAGGTCATGATGGCATGCCCTGAAGGGTGTAACTGTGCCCACCACCCCCCCTCTCTCATTACTGGCCATATGAGAAGAGCAGCTTTGCTCTACCATTCCCTTCCTACATGATCTGTGCCTGGCCACAGACTTAAAAGCAATGGAGCTAGCTGACCATGGAACATAACCTCTGAAATGGAGAGACAAACAAACCATGCACCCACTAACTCCTCCTTCCTCAGGTATTTTGACACAATAACAAAACTACAGCACACTCAGAGAATTCAAGCTAGAACTAAGCTGAGCCCTCCTCCCTGTGACTAGCTGCCATGCTGCTGGGAAATGCTATGCAGCATGTGAGAAAAGACACCAATGTCTTTACCAGCAGTGGGTGCTGCAAGCTACAAAACTGGCCACCCAGGCAAGATATGCTGAGTAGTGAAGTAATGAAATGTATGTTTATGGGGTAACCAAGTGCTCTCTGATTGGATTTGAGGCCTGTTCCATGAGAGGGAATTCATGCCTGGTACTGAAAACCAAGCACAAAGCCTATAGCTGGGAAGGTTATAAGCCACAAGGGGAAACTACCACTGTTGTTTGACAAAATGGATTGATTGATTGATTGATTGATTGATTGATTGATTGATTTGAGAGAAAGAGGCAGAGAGACAGAAAATGGGTACGCCAGGGTATCCTGCCACTGCAGACAAACTCCAGACACATGTGCCACCTTGTGCATCTGGCTTATGTTGAGTCCTGGGAAATTGAACCTGAGTCCTTTAGCTTTGCAAGGAAGAGCCTTAACCACTAAGCCATCTCTCCAGCGCCAAATTGATATATTATGCCCACCAAATTGCCCTCCAAATATTTACGCCTATGTCCATATAGTAGTACAGGTCTAATTTTGTGTTAAAGAGGTTCTCTTATCAGATGGCAGTGACTACTGGGTAGATTCAAAACTTACCAAAATGCTGAAAAGCAACATTTGAGTTTCAGCACTAAATGAGACATCTCTATCAGGGACCATTGTGGAGAAGGTGGCAGAAAGAATGTAAGAAACAAAGGACTGGGAAGAGCGATTTGGAATGCTGTCTTCCAGACACAAAGTGGCTGGTATATTCATAACCTCATACCAGCTGTCATTACCTGCACAAGACCTGCATAATATTGGGCCCATGTTGTCATGGATGATGGAAAAAAATGATGATGTCAAAATAGAAGAACTAGTAGGAAAGAAGGGGGATTTCACTAGAAGGGGATGGGGAAGACAAAGAAGGGTGTGGGAGAGGATTATGATCAGGGTACAATGTGTATACGTATTCAGGTTATCAATTTTTCTTTGTTGTTTTTGTTTCTTTCAAGGTAGGGTCTCACTCTAGCTCAGGTTGACCTGTAATTCACTATGGAGTCTCAGGGTGGCTTCAACTCATGGAGATCCTCCTACCTCTGCCTGCCATATGCTGGGATTAAAGGTATGTGCCACCACACCCAGCTTAAATTTTCCTTGAAAAAATAGTATAACCCTGATGACAATCAAGCTTTCTGGTCCCTGATATGCAGCCAGACAGAGGAGGCAGATCCTGTGTCTAGACAGATTGTCACCATGTTTCTCTTAACTGTCTTGGGATCGTTGAGTGGTTCTGCATTATATCAATGCCTAACTGATATAATACTATCACTTTTAATACCTAAACTTTTTATCCATTATTGATGCAAAAGCTGACACAAAGAAAGTATGGCTACCATGTGTACTGTTCAAGAACAGAGGATTTCACATTCATCAGGTTCACTGAGCTCTCCGTCATCCCCTATATTGATCATTCCTCTCTCACAGTCAAAGGAGGGCTCAAAGTTTACAAATATTTTAGAAGGGTAGGTTTACTTATTTGCTGGAAAGCAAGTTTATCAACTGGTCATGCTTTATAACATTAAGAAGAGCTTTACCAAAAAAAAAAAAAGAAAAGAAAAATGGAAGTTTCAAAAGGGTACCAGCTTTGTTTGCTTATCACTAGGACCACAGGATCCTGACCAGTTATCAGAAGTTTCTGGAACTCCCTGCTTGGCAGATTCACCTGGAGCTGACTCTGACTAGAAAACTAGTCTCACTACAATGCATCTGCATTTTTAAAATTCTCTCCTGAACCTTAGACTAATGCATAAATCAAAATCAAAGGGTCCAGGAGTATTAAAAACAAAATCAATAGATATCCACTAAGACGCTCAAAAAACTCTTTTTGCAAGTGCCATATATTCTCTGTTGGTTAAATGTCATTGTTTCCAACTCAGTTATCATCTCCCTTTTTTTTTTTTTTTTTTTTGCCCGGCAAGGATGAGTTCATTTCAAATCCATGGGACTGAAGAGACATTCCAAAGCCCCCGAGCATGGTGTGGAACCTCTGGACACACTACTGACCAAAGTTAACCAATCACGGCTTAAACACAGCAGCAGCCCCAGGAGATATAGGGGACAGAGCCACGCAAGCTCAGGGTTCAGAAGGTGACAGGTTATGAATGTAAGTCACAAAACACACAAAATGTAAGGATGCAGGGCTGAGGTGCTGAGCTCCACCCTGGGCCAATGCAGACCTGGATTTAATGTCATGGAACTTCCTGAGCCTGTCTCACAATACAGAGTAAGAGTCAGAATCTCCCCTGCCCCCAGAAGAGCTCAGTTAGCTCCTGAATCCAAAGATGCCCTTGATGTAGCCCATGAGGCCACTCTTGGTCTTCTGCTCCAACTTGTCCTCCAGGGGTGGGAAGGCCACTTGGTTGAGGGCCAGATCAAAGAACAAAGGCTTGCAAGGGATGGGCTGGAATCCTGGTGGGAAGTGTACAAGGCTGGCTTCCTTGGTGACAAGGGAAGGATCCAGGCAGAAGGTCTCAAACCGTTCAATCAGAGGCTTATTGTCCTTGACTTGGGAGGAAGTCTCTGTTTGATGGGAATCATTTGCATCCATAATGGCAGCAGCTTGCAGTGAGCACTTCTCTGACCACACCTGGGTGATAAGCTCCTGCATGTCAGGCAAGTCCTTTGGGCTGTTCTTGAAGACTTCTTAATGGGAGATGACCTCACTGGCATATTTCAGAAATCTTGTCATACAGGACAAGGGCTTCACTACACTTCTTCACCAGCACATAGGACTAAGCAATGAAAAAACACCTGTAAACTTTGAACACCAGGGTCTTAAAGCCTATCTCTTTCTGAAAGGCTCTGTCCTCTTCTAAGCCCGGGAGCTGCAGCAACTCCACCAGATTCTGCAGAATGATGTCATAGAGGCAGATGAGATCCTGGGGCCAGGGGGTTAGGGGGTGCTTGCTGTCATCTTCCGGCTGCTGCTGCAGCTGAGCCCTATGCAGACCTTTAGCCATGTCCTCATTCCACTTGATGGCTGTCGACAGCTTGATACAGGTCAGGTAGCTATGCAGATACTAGAGATTAGATATCTTCCCAGACTCAGCTTCAAGGGTATAATCTCTCTGTTTCTGGTCAGGCTTGAGCTCTTCCCGCACGGCCTGGATGGCATCCTGACACTTGCTGAGCATGGACTCAAACAGACAGTCCCTGGTTTCTTCACTTTCAGCCTGGGTGATGGCCGCTTCATTGTCAGCCAATCCCAGCAGAAAAATCCTCACTTTGTCAATCTTCACTGGAACTGTTCTCCCTCTCCACTCTACTTCACTCATCGTGGCTGCCTGTTTGGCTTGGGTCTGGGTGATCAATGCCTCTAGTTTGTCAGCCAGGGGACCCTCTGTGCCCCCAGATCTCAGTCTCACCTGCATGAGTTCATTGACGGCAGACTGGTCCCCAATACTGTATGCACAGTAGCGAATGTTGGGGGAGCTCTCCTCCACACACTGGTTATACAACACAGCCTGCTCCTCTGTGAATGCACTGGCGAGCTTCTCATAGATTGTTTTGCATTTATTAAAAGCCTCAATGGCAGCCTTCCATTCTTGATGCTCAAAGTACAACATTACTGAGAGGTAAGCTGTGTGAGCCTGAGCCTCTAGCTTGGTCTTGGCATCTACACGATTGCTCTCACACAAGCGTTCCAGTTCCTCTGCATGCTTCACGGCTTTGCGAAGGCGAGACAAGTGAAACTGTTTTCGGGGTTCAGTGTTGGCTTCCTGTTTAAGCTGCATGGCACAGCTCCAGGCTCTTTCAGCATCCATCAGAACCAGCAGCAAGTACCTGTTATCAGTCAGAAGATCTTCAGTCACTTTTTCCCCTGTGAATTTGCACCTGTTCCCCATCTTAAAGTTGAACGTTTCCAAAGACGTCTTGTCTGCGGGAGCAGTATCCCCTGTACTGCTGAAAATCTCCATGCCGCAAGCCATGCTGCTGCTGGGAATCCTTGATAACCTGAAGAAACTCCAAACTCAGGCTGTCTGCGAACTCTCTGCTTGCCCTCAACCCCAATGACGGGCGTTCGTTCTCTGTATTTTCCTCTCCTTCGGCACTGAGCTGCCGCCGCCACCCGGAACCTGCTTCTTGCGGCCATCTTGCCCCTGCGCCACAGAGTCATCTCCCTTTTCAATGAAACAGCTTATTCCACATTTCAAATGTAGTAACTTTCAAAGAGACACCTTATATTTAAAAGCATATATTCACCATTAGATACAACAACAATTTACATTTACTTACTGTTTTATACTCTCCAAGTGTAGAGCATTCCTATTTGTAATCTTAGTAAACCTTCACATCACTCAGTAGGAGCTCAGGCCAACTTTTCCCAGAGTCAGAGAACACACAGATGACCAAGAAGTATAAAGAGAGACTCTCATATTACTGGCTCCAGATTTTTTCTATGTGCCATTTCCTACCAAATAGAGAGAGTTCCCCAATTTGCACTTGTCCTTTGTCCAGTGTCATTCCTTTCCCTTTGCTTCCATCATCTCCAGTTCAGTTCAGAACAAGAACATCCTTTATTCATTTGACAATGGCCACAGAGCATCTTCTGTGAGCCTCACACTGTGGCTGATACTGGAATCCAGTGCAAAACCCTGATCTTGGGGCACAAACACCACAAGACAGTAAGCATAGGTCAGGAAGCCAGAGAAAGGCCCAACTATGAGAACACCATTGGAAAGGCAGTCACTCTGCACCAAAATTAAGGCTCCAGCCTAGATGTTGCATTTGCGCAGAAACCTTGTAGCTCAGCTTATCCTTATGGAGCTGGGCTCCTCTGACTTTGATCACCCTCTAGTGTACTGGAAATCAAGGTCAATATGAGTACAGGGAGGTGGGTTTTGGGAGACACAATAGTATTTATTCAGATTATTAGATAACTACACCCTCAAGCCCTGTAGCACCAGAAATGAGGCTTAGAAAGAATTCCTAAGTAAAGTTACTAGATCTAGAGAATGTTAGCACTTGGGTAAAAGCAAGTTTGGAGGTTGATCAAAAAATGCTATTGCCTGTGCTGGAGAGATGGCTTAGCAGTTAAGACACTTGCCTGCAAAGCTAAATAAAGGACCTTGGTTCTATTCCCCGGGACCCACGTAAGCCAGATGCACAAGATTGTGCATGCATTTGGAGTTCATTTGCAGAGGCTAGAAGCCCTGGCGTGCCCATTCTCTCTCTTTCGCTTTCTCTCTCTCTGTCTCTCTCTGTCTCTCTCTCTCTCTCTCTCTCTCTCTCTCTCTGCCTCTTTCCCTTTCTCAAATAAATAAAGATATAATTTATAAATGGTGAATGAACATACTGAAAAGACATACTCAATGACATTAATATATACTTGGCTAGGCTGAGAAATTTTCATCTGAAATGTAAGGTCTGGTTCAATCAGAGGGCAAGCACACACTCTCCTATAGGAAACGTGCAGGGATGAGCCATGGAGAAACCACCCTGAGTGTGGAAGCATAAGCAAGAACAAACAGCTCAGCCCATCATGCCAAAGCAAGCCTCGCCAGCACCCAATACCTGAAGATGTTGGAAAAGTTCTCACTTTGCCACAAAATACATCCAGTTATAAAAAGAAGGAAATGCCTAAGGAAACACAGGAAGATGATTATCTTTTAGAAGTACAGTACTTGAGTAAAGTGTCAATCATAAAAAACAAATGTAGAGCTGGAGAGATGGCCTAGCAGTTAAGGCACTTGCCTGCAAAGCCAAAGGACCCAGGATTAATTCCCCAGGACCCACATAAAGCCAGGTGCACAAGGTGGCGCATGCATCTGGAGTTCATTTGCAGTGGCTAGAGGCCCTGGCATGCCCATTCATACTTCCTTTCTCTCTCTCTCTCTTTCTCTCTCTCTCTCTCTCTCTCTCTCTCTCTCTCTCTCTCTCTCTCTTTCTCGCTCAAATAAACAAATAAATAAAAATATTTTTAAAAGCAAACATACATCTATTATATTCTACATAGGATAATAAAAATCTATTATAAGGGTGGAGAACAAATAGGAGAGGAATCCAAAATAAATACATCCTAAAGAACAGGTGTGAACACAAAAATAACATATTAATAAGCCTATCTCATCAGATAAGTTTTCAGAGAGCAGCAGGGTCTATGACTCCTTTTTCTTCTGAAAATTAAAATAGTACATGCCATTCTCCATTTCCCGCAGCACCTGACTGTGTCCTGCTCTACATGAGTAAAGCACACTTCACACAGAGCTAACCTTAATTGCATTTTTTAAATTTCAGATTAAAAGCCACTTTCCAATCTGGGCATGGTGGCCCACACCAATAATCGCAAGACTTGGGAGCTAATAAATGAGTTTTACCATGAGCTTAAAGCCCTCCTGAGACACTCCCTGAAAGAATAATAATACCAAACTTTTAGCCAGGGTAATAGCTCAACTGTACAGAGCTTCCTCAACATGTGCAAAGCCTTTGGATCAATCACTAGGACCCATTCTGAAATGGAGAGAATGGTTCAGTATTCTCTTTGGTGATTTTGCATGAAGGTCCTAAATACAAGCAGAGCATCAGCCATGACTCTGAGTCAAAACACTTGGACATTCACTAAAGCACTACACTGATGTTCTTAATGGACAAAGGAAAAATTATATAGATAGATAGATTCACTCCAAATGTTTGCACAGACCCCTGAATACTATTCTTTCCAGGGCTAACTCTGACACTATAACTAAAAGAGCATTCTCCTAGTCCCATGACTCTTGAGTTGGAAAATCCACATCCTAGAGATAGTGTACTGGGAAAATGTATGATCTCAGCATGCTGTGTATTCAAAAGAGTTATCAACACTGTTCTATATTTCTAGCTATTCTTTCTGGAGATGTACTTCAGTGGTACAGCATTTGTCTTCCATGCACAAGTCCCAGGAAACACATCCATTCATACACACACACATAAAGTAGGAATTAGAAGGAATAAGATGTGGTTTTTAAAATCATAATAACAATATGTAAGAATAATCACACTGAACCCTATTGTTTACAGACTAGCTTTGGCTGGCATCACCATAAGCGTGTTCACAACAATCCTTGGAGGAAAGGCTATTGCCCTGTTATCCATAGGAGGAAGCTGAGGATTAGAGGGACAAAGTAGAAAAGACCTGAGGTTATTTTCAGAGGTGGGATTCTAACCCAAGAGATGTTTAGTAGGGCACAGGTCTTGAGGCCTGACTAGGGCCTGAGGGTACGGGGCAGGTTGTGTGTAGAAAGTAGATCTGTTTAATAAATAATGAGCGCAGGGTCTGGTGGCTTGATTCAGGTGTCCCCCATAAAATTAGGTGTTCTGAATGCTAGGTTCCCAGCTGATGGAGATTTGGGAATTAGTATCTCCTGGAGGGAGCGTATTTTGGGGGGCAGGCTTATGGGTGTTATAGCCAGTTTCCCCATGCCAGTGTTTGGCACACTGCACTGTTGCTATTGTCCACCTTATGTTGGCCAGGGGGTGATGTCCAGCCTCTGCTCATGCCATTATTTTTCCTGCCATTGTGGAGTTTTCCCCTCGAGCCTGTAAGCCAAAATAAACCTCTTTTTCCCCACAAGCTGCTCTTGGTTGGGTGAGCAGCAATGCAAACCAGACTGCAACACAGGGGCTGGTGAGATGGCTCAGCAGTTAAGCACTTGCCTGTGAAGCCTAAGGACCCCAGCTCGAAGCTTAATTCCCCAGTACCCATGTAAGCCAGATGCACAAGGTGGCACATGCATCTGAAGTTTGTTTGCAGTGGCTAGAGGTCCTGATGCACTCATTCTCATTTCCTCTCTCTCTCTCTTTCTCTCTCTGTCGCTATCAAATAAATAAAATATTTTTTAAAAAATAATAATGAGCACAGGAGGGAAAACATGCAACTCTGAAGCTGCCTTTGTTCTTGGGAGGCCAGACTCCCTTGCAGAGACAGTCCTGTGATCACTGGCAGTAATGAGTTTATGGTCCTTCCCCACCAAAACAAAGACAATGCACAAAGTGAAAAAGAAAAAAAGGGGGAAGAAAGCTAGTGTCCCCTTCCACTGCACTCAGTCATTTTGCTCAGATGCCCGTCCCTCACGCACTATAGAGGGAACCCACCTCACTCAGACTGGGTCAGCTAGTGTCAGGCCAGACAGCGGCAGCATTCCCAAGATCACTTGCTGGTCGCGGAAGGATATAATGACCTAAGTTGACACACCTAGTCTCAAGGCAAGATCTCTTTTCCCTCCTTGGAAGACAGGTTCTTTCTCTCCCATAATCATTCCCTCACTAATTGTGGCAGTTATGAAGAACACATGGGGAGACACAAGGAATGGTAGAAACAAAACTCAGTGTCTGTGGAGGTACAGCTCACTGAGGTACGAGGTGACAGTAGCTTCTCACTGAAAGGAAGGTCTCAGTAGTTGTTAATAGCATAGATTCTAAAGCCAAAGTGGACAGGTTTGGATCTGAAGTCACTAATTTCTCTAAGCCACCGTTTATAACACATGGATAAAAAGAGCTCCAACCTCATCAGGTTCATGAGCATTAAGTACATTTGTTTGCATATACCATACACACAGACATACTAAGCACTTAGAACTTAGAACAGTTTGGCACATGGTAAGCCTATATAAGGTAGGTCTGCTGTCATCTTGGGACATGTAGCTCCTGTTATTTGCAGCAAATAAATGTAGCCCTACTCATACAGCAGAAGGACTAGAGTAAAGACAGGAGAGTTTGAGGCACAGTGTGACTATCTGGGCTCTGGAAGAGAGTGGCATGAGTAAAATGACCCTCTAACTTTGGAAAAGGACAGAAATTCCATTCCATGGGAACTACAGAAGATGTTGGGCAGTTATGAAAGCATGGTAGAGCGGTCTAGACGTCTGAGCACACAAATGAGGCAAAGTCAATGTAGCACTTGTCCAAAAGGAGCCATAACGATGGGAAAGTCAGTGGTCAGCAGAAGCCAAATCAGACCTGTAGAGGTCCAGCCCACTGGTTGTGAGATAATTATCCTCAGGACAAGTAGCCGGCCATGCTTAATGGAAAGCACCTCCAACCCATGCCCTAGGTGAGCAAGCAGCCACGCACAGGGACAGAGTGACACCTGGTTCCCATCACATACCCACACCTGCTAACCAACACGCAGCTGGAAGGTCTACTTTCAGGCTCCACAGCCATGACAGAATTTGGTGGTGGTGGTGGTGGTTTTATTGCCTTAAAAAATAAAAACTGTCCATATTTCATCTTCTTAGCTCTCAAGCAAGCCACTCTACAGTCTTGACAAAGAAGAGAAATGAAGGTGTCTTTCTTCTTTGAACAGCTCCTCCCGCATTCACTCAGAATTTCTGTCTATATGAAGAGCTAAGGAAACAGACTAGAATCCGTGTCACACCTTTCTGCACATTCACCCCCACTTGGAAATCTCCATGTTGCTGCTTGTTGATGAAAGGATAATTCTGTCTCCATACCTGCTACCCAAAGCCCCCTGCAATGTGAGAAACTCCCAGCCCTTACACACGTCAGCTCCTGCCCAACCATGTGCTCAACAGTCTTCTATGGAGTCACCCCACATTCAATCATGCTCAGCAACTCAGGGGTGTCACTGTGGGCAAGTTATTTAATGAGTCTCCGAAACTACATGAGAGGTCTAGCCTTGACCCTGAGAGTGTTGGTGAGTATTATCTGCTGTGTCATACAACAAAGTATTTTCTTTGTGGTACACACACATGTATGCAATGTGCACATGCATGAGCCTGTGCAGAGGCCACAGGAGAATATCCAGTGTCTACTTTCACTGTTTCCCTGAGATGGAGTCTCTCCCTCAATCCATAGCTGCTGTTTTTCACTGTGTTTCAGTCAGCAACCCTTGAAATTCTCTGGCCACCTCCCACACAAGACTGGGTTTGCAGATGTACTTGGCTACACCCAGCTGTCTATGTAGGGGCTGGAGAATCAAACTCAGGCAGTTTCAAGCTCTCTTACTTGTACAATAAGGGCTCTTAACTGCCAAGTCATCTCCCCAGCCTCTACAGTATAGTACTTAGGAAAGAATTATATCATTTGGTCTGTTAGACCAAAGAAACAAGGGATGAAGAGGAAGTAATAGGTCAAACCTTTGTATAAAGGAATCTGACCACATAACTTTTGTACCAGAAATCCTACTTTATTTAAACTTCCGTAAAGGTAAATGACTAAATGAGAAAATATGTAACCATGAGATTTCTCTTCAACATTGTTTGTAATAGTCAAAAATTTACCTAAGTATCAAGTAAGAATGGACCAAGACAAGTGTGTGAACAGTGTGTAACAGACATGATATCTAGCTGATTATGTTTTTTGTCCCTTACCCAGCGGCTGAAGGAATGCCCTAGAATCATCACTATATGACCAAAGCGAGAGAAACAGGAATAATTTGGACAAGTGTTGGGGCTGACCCAGGAATGGATTTAAGATTTGAGGATTTTAGTTATTTTGGCTAGAAGGTTTTACTGTTTCCATTAAAACAATGGCTGCATAATAAAAACTTCCAACAACACAGAACAGTAACATAGAAGAACAGTAAGTTATCCTCTGAAATCATGGTTCACAGCCAAAGGTATTATTGACTCTCTGTGTTCGTGATTTCTACACTTGTTTCCAATATGTCTTCAGGAGCCAGAAGAGGTGACACATACCTGTAGTGCTGGCCACCAGAGAAGCTGAGGCAGCAGCATCACTCGAGCACAGGGGTAAAACAAGCATGGTGGGCAAGACGGTAAGACCTTCATCTTATGAGATGAACAAAATCTATCTCTAAGAAATTAATCATAAAACTTTAAATGTGTATGAAGTACTGACCATGTGGCATGGAATTCATGTGAAAACACTGGTAGACAATGTGACTGAATCATTATGTTAAAAGATATATATGTACATATGTATGTATGTATGTATGTATGTCTTGGGCTGGAGAGATGGCTTAGTAGTTAAAGCACATGTCTGTGAAGCCTAAAGACACAGGTTTGATTCTCCAGTACTCATATAAGCCAGATGCACAAGGTGGCATATGCATCTGGAGTTCATTTGCAGGGGCTGGAGGCCCTGACACACCCATATTCATTCATTCATTCATCCTCACACTCTCAAATAAATTAAGAAACAAAAAAAAGTCTACGTACCCTAAAAGTCATATGTTGAAACATTTTGTCTTACTGTATTTAGTTTTCTTTATTTTATTTTATTTATCTTATTTTATTATTTGTAGCACTGGGAATGGAACCTGGCCCTCATGCATGTGGGGCCAGCACTCTGCCACTGTGTGATCTCCCCAGCGCAGAAGTTGAAACCTTAACCCACAATGGGAAAAGTATTAGGACATGAGGCCTTTGGGAAGTAATGATGCTTACATGAGGTTATGACAGTGGAACCCCAAACATGGAATTAGTGTCTTTATAAGAGAGACAAACTTAGCTCACTTTCTCCACCATGAGGACATAACAATAGACAGTTATTAGCAAGCCAGGAAGCAGGCCATGCCAGGTATTGCATTGGTAGTACCTACATCTCAGAATTCCCAAACTCTAGGGCTGTTAACAAATTGTCATCACTTACACCATCTAGACTATGGTATTCCAGTTACCGTAGCCTAAGCTGAGACAACATATAAACTCAAAATGTGCATGTCTTGAAAACCAGGCACCTAACTCTTTAAATTTGACAACCAAGGGCTAGAAAGATGGCTTAGCAGCTAGGGCACTTACCTGCAAAACCTAAGGACCCAGGTTCAATTCCCCAACAACCACATAAGCCACACACACAAGGTGGCACATGCATCTGGAGTTCATTTGCAATAGCTAGAGGCCCTGGCATTTCTATTCTCTCTCTGTATCTCTTTCTCTCTCTTTCTCAAATAAATAAATAAAATATTTTTTTTAAAACTTGACACACAACATAAATACCATAAAGTTCACTTTCTTGCCTGGCATAGAAGGCTAAAGTAGGAGGATTGCTGTGAGTTCAAGGCTACTCTGAAACTACATAGTGAATTTCAGGTCAGCCTGAGCTAGAGCAAGACCCTACCTCAAAAAAAAAAAAAAAAAAAAAGGAAGAAAGAAAGAAAAGGGGAAAAAAAACTACTGTCTTTTAAATTGTACAATCCAACAGGATTTAGTGTACTTGCAGGATTGTATAGCCATTAAAGCTAGCTCTAGAGCATATTCACTATCACCCCTCCAAAACCCATCCCCCTTAGGAGTCAGTCCTCACTCCCTGCCTCTAACTCGCAGCAACCACTCATCTGCTTTTTGTCTCTGGATCTGCCCACTGTGGACATTTCAAATAAGTAGGCCCAAGTAACAGATGAATTTTTTGCAACTGGCTTCTTTCATTTAGTGTAATGTTTTGGGGATTCATCCATATTATAACAAAAGTCATTACTATCTCATTTTATAGATATACCACATTTGGGTATGTATTTATCAGTTGCTAGACATTTGACTTGTTCCATTTTCTAGGTAATATGATATGCTGCTGTGAATATTTTTCTTCAGCTTTGTGTATTCATATTTCCAGTTTTCTTTTCTTACAAACAAATGTTTTATTTACTAATTATGAATTGGTGCTAGTATCTGGAGGAGGAAGACAGACTTTCTAATACAGTAATTCTATGATAAAGCTACTTCATTGTCTTTCTTCCTTACACCTCCCTCCCTCTCTAACTCCTTTCCTGACTTCCTTGCTTCCCTTCCTCCTTAGTCCTTCTCACCCTTCACCCTCCCTCTTCTCTCTTTCTTCCTTTCCTGTCTTGGTTTCTATATATAATCCAGACTGGCCTTTGATTTGAGCTCCTCCCACTCCTGAGTGCTGGAATTTCAAGCATGTACCACATACTTTCATTTTTCTTGAGTATATCCCAAGAGTATAATTGTTGGCCCAAATGGTAACTCTCTATTTAACTTTTTGAGGTACCAAAAAATAGTTTTTGGGTTGGAGAGAGGGCTTAGCAGTTAAAGTGCTTACCCACAAAGCCCAAGGACCCATGTTTGACTCTCCAGATCCCATGTAAGCTAGACTCACAAAGGTGAGGCAAGCACAAGGTCACACATGCCCACTAGGTAGTGTAAACATCTGAAGTTCAATTTCAGTGGCTGAGTCCCTGGCGCACCAATTCTTTCTCTCCCTCACCCTTTTTGCTCTCACTCTTTCTTTCTTTTAATATTTTATTTATTTATTCATTTATTTATTAATTAGCGAGAGACAGAAAGAGAAAGAGGCAGATAGAGAGAGAGAATGGCCGCACCAGGGCCTCCAGCCACTGCAAACGAACTCCAGACGCCTGTGCCCCCTTGTGCATCTGGCTAATATGGGTCCTGTGGAATAAAGCCTCGAACCAGGGTCCTTAGGCTTCACAGGCAAGCGCTTAACCATTAAGCCATCTCTCCAGCCCTCGCTCTCACTCTTTCTAAAAAAAATTAAAAGAATAGAAAAATCAAAACACACACAGAGAAATAATCTTACCAGTTAGGATTTTCCATACTTTCCCGGAAGACAGACTCTTCCTTCATGGAAGCATACTGTGTCCATGTGAGACAGCGACTCCGTATGGCCATGTTTCTTTCCTGAAGATTGAGCCATGATTCCTCTTCTAACTGGATACTAGGTACCTTTAAAATGCTCACCTGTCCAACAGAGAAAGGGTGGCTTTCTCAATTTAGGAAGAGTAAGGTCCATAACGACTGTGTCTAGAGCTGCTTTCAGCGCTGGACAATGAACAGGACAAAGGACCCAGATACATGATGACAGTCTACCCATGACCATGAGTCTCTGGCAATCAAACATACCATGACCTCACTAAGTATTCCTGAGGATATACAAACAGCCCAAATTTTACATAGGCTGTTCATTTCCTGGCCCAATTTTCCTAACTGATAGATACTAAGCAAATGATCAGCATCCCCAAGTTGACAGATCCTCATCAGGCCCATTTACACGCTCACAGACAAAGCAGCATCAAGCAAAACATCTTCTTCATTTTAAACTGTGTTCAATGCCTAGACATGCATGCTTTCCTAGGGGGAGAAGACATGGAAAGCTACAAAGGCAGAATTATACAAGTCAGAGCTTTGAATTATTTAGGAACTGAGATACAAGACAAAGTTGAATGTCTTTTAAATAATAGATTTGATGGGTCTATATAGGGCAAAGGCAGTGTATGGACTCTGGAAAAGCCAGCAACCATTTGCTGCTACAATACAATACAGTCACCATCTGGAAAGCACAAGAAAGTTCATTTTCATTGTCACACTAGCTCTCTTTTCACTAAACATGACGGTCTGTTAGTCCATGGTGGAAGGTGCCATCTCTGTACACATTAGCCCAGTAATTGAATTTGCACACTCATCTGCAGGCACCATGCAGTTCTACATCACACACATACTCTTCCAGGATGAAACAACAACCTGGGACATTCTGTAAAATGCCTTTCATGGTACTCTCCTTTTACTTCCTAGTCTATTTAAACATAATTTTTTTTTAATCCCTTCTATAGCCAGGCATGGTGGCTCTTGCCTGTAATCCCAGCCCTTGGAAGGCTGAGGCAGGACTACCGAAGCATGCAGCCAGATTGGGCTATAGAATAAGATCCTGTCTCAAGAAAGAAAAGAGAAGAGAAGGGGAGGGGGGGAGGGGAGGGGAGGGGAGGGGAGACAGGGAGAGGAAGGAGGGAAGAAAGGAAGGGAAGACAGGGGGAGGAGGGAGGGAAGAAGGGAAGGAAGGAAGGAATGGAGAGAGGGAAGGAAGGAGGGAAGGAGGGAGGGAGGGAGGGAAGGAAGGAAGGAAGGAAAGAAGAAAGGAGGGAAGGGAGGGAAGAAGGGAAGGGATGGAGGGAAAGAAGGGAGGAAGGGAAGGGAGGGAGGGAAGGAAGGGATGGAGGGAGGGAGGAAAGCAAAGGAGGGAGGGAAGATAGGAAGGAGGGAGGGAGGGGGAGGGAAGATGGGAGAGAGGAAATAAAGAAAATCCCTTCATGGGCCAACCAATGCAAATAAAAGTTTCCACTCACCTTTTTCCAACAAAGAATCACCAGAAAGCTTAAGGGTTTCAAAGAGAGAAAACAGTTGTCTATCACAAAAATTTCATCATCAATGATCTTATTTTATAGAAACATATACAAAAAGACTTATGCAGAGCACTAAGAACATTATCCTGTCAGAAACAGCTATTATTTCTGACAGTGGATAAGAAACTGAAGCTTTTACTGCCTTTCCAAAAATGAGACTAATATTTACTACCATCTCATTTCTAAGCATCCTTACCGACAGCCATTTCTAACAAGGGAAAGATCAGAAAAAGATAGATGCCTCATGAAAAATGCTAAATGTGTCTATAAAATACTTATAAAATATCGTTATGTCCATTATGAGCCCTGTAGAGAAGAAATGAGACAGACACGGTGCCTCTGGTGGCATCTGCCAAAGCTAGCCTGGACATGAAAGAGATTTGCATTCCCCTTAAAAAGCCATAAGATGGGGAAAGTAGGAAATCCTAACACTCCATTACATCAGAAAAAAAAAATGTGTTTCTAGGACTATTAAAAATTACAAAATATAATGAGTACAAGTACCATGATTAAACTAGGAAACACGCTCACCTTCCTTAAGATTTCTGGAACCACATTCTCACAGATGGCAATCCTCTTTCTATAGATGATTCCTGTTGATTCATCTAGAAAAAGAAAATTTCATGTTCAAAACAGTTAGGAAAATGCATTCTTGTCTAAGTGTCAAGAAAGCTTTGAAAGTCCATCTCAATTCTCTATATGTATAACTCTTACAGAAGCCTGGTGACTTGGCTCAGTGGGGAAGTGTTTCTTGTGTATTTCAACTTGAATGTGATCCCCAACAGTCAAGTAAAAAGCCAGGCATGGCCACACATGCCTATAACCCCAGCTTTGAGGGGGACTGAGATGGGAAGATCACTGGAGCCTGGTGTTCAGCCAATCTTAAAAAAAAAAAAGCTAGCTGCAGTCTCAATGACAATTGAACAGTGACAATTTCTCAAGGAAATAAGTAGAAGAACAATGAAGGAGGGCAGCCAGTGTCTTCCTCTGGCATCTGTATACGTGCACACAGGGTACACACACATGCAAACATCATACACACATGCTATACATACCATACATACATAGCAAAAAAAGAAAGAAATAAAATGCTTAGAGGTAATGTTTGACTCAAAATTTGTTTCCCAGACCAGTTTTCTGGGTCACATTATGTTTAAGGCATACTAGAGACACAACGTACATCTCAAGTCGAAAGTAAAAGGAGCGCAGTGACAATGGTGAGGAAGCCTCTGCTTAGCAACCAGGGGATGTCAGGGTGATGGAGGATGGGACTCTGCCACCTTCTACTCCACACTTTCGTGCAGATTTCTGACTATAAAATGTGTGCACATGGGGCTGGGGAGATGGCTTGGTCAGTGCTGTAGTCAGCTCCTCATTACTGAGATGAACTTCCAAACTAACAGAGTTTATGGGAGGAGGGGTTTATTTCAGCTTACAGATCCAGGGAAAGTTCTGTAGTGGCAGAAGAAGCTGGCCCCCTTTCACAGATCCAACAAAGAGAAACCATCACACAGCCAGGACCATAAGCAAGCAAAACTGGCAGCAAAACATCAGGGGCCCAGGCAGAGCTCAGACCACTCTACATACCCATGGGCTCTAAATCCATTCAGACCTGCCCCCAGTGACACCTTAGGGCTGTACTCCAGGATCCACCCCCAGTGACACCTCTTCCAGCCAGGTGAATGGAAAGCCAAATTAACGCCTCAGTCTATTGGGGGACATATATTCAAACTACCATAGTCAGTAAAGTATGTGGCTGTACAAATGTGAAGACCTGGACTCAGATCCCAAGCACCCATGTAAATGCCAGGTGGGCATAGT
The DNA here is from genome assembly GCF_020740685.1 of Jaculus jaculus. Lineage (NCBI taxonomy): Eukaryota > Metazoa > Chordata > Mammalia > Rodentia > Dipodidae > Jaculus > Jaculus jaculus. The sequence goes on along the minus strand of NC_059114.1, from coordinate 38,716,427 downwards.
AGCCTGCCTGTAATTACAGCACTGGGGAAGTGGAGAGAGTCCCTTGGGAAAACTGGCTAACTAGACCAGCTGCATCAGCAAGCCCTGGACTCAAGTAAGAGAACCTGCCTCAGTAAAGAAGGTGGAAAGGGACTGAGGAAGACACCTGGCCCCCACATACAACATGCACACACATGTGCCCACACACATGTAAGCACACATACACACACACCCCACACATAAAAACAAATTTAAACCTCAGCTAATTAATTACATTCACCAAATGCTTTACTCATAGAGGAGTAGAACCTCTGTGACCAGAAGCATTCGCTTCTGAAGAGATGCCTCCAGAACAGAGCCATGGAATTTAACTTGATGATAATGATGACAAATGTGAGTTGTGAATAAAAACATGAGCTCCAAGGTGCTGCCATTGCTCTGTGAGTTACTATGACTAAGCCACACTGTGGGGTATCAGAGTGCTGACTACAGCCCTTCCAGCCCTGACTGCCCGGAAACCGGGGATAGCTACACATACTTATTTAAAATAAAGTGACCTCCTCTAGAAGCAAAGATGACAGTGACTGAATTATAATCAAAGCCCCTACACCACTTAAAAATATGCATTTTCTTATTTGATTTTCACAGTTAACTGGATTATTTTCCCATCTGACAGAGAAAAATCTGTCTCCAAATGAGGGAGGTAACAGAATCAGGATTTGAAATCAGACTTGTCTCTGGCAAAAGAACAAACTTCTCCCCCACAAGAGTACAGGAACATAAGAAAATGCCTTTAAAATACATAGGTACTAAAAGACATGCAGAAAAAATGGCCACACAAACAAGCCAACTTTATGTTTATGAAGCAGGGTCACATAGCAAACAACTACCTCACATGGTTTGTAAGAAGCCTGAAGAGGTTGCTAGGCAGACTCTGAGTATCTCCCTAGGTCTATAACTTCTGGAACTGCCCACTCTCAAGTTCAAACATTAGCAGGGACACTGCCACTGGAGATGGAAATGGAAAGGACAGTAGAGAGTCCATTCTCTAGATCAAGTGCCGTAAACTTTTCCTATACAGTCATATTAGTAACTAACTTGGGTTTCGTGGGTCATAAGATCTCTATCTTAAATGCTCAGCTCTGTTATTACAGACAGGCAATAGTCATAGATAATATATGAACAAATGAGTGGCGATCATCCAATAAATGTCAGGAGAAACAGGCAATAGGAACCATAATTTGCCAAAGTACAGCCTTGATTCTATATGAACTTTTTACCCATATTTCATCTACATACTGTCTTTTTATTATTGTTATTGATTATTATTATTATTTGGAGACAGTGTCTCACGTAGTCTAGACTGACTTCCAATTGCTGATCCTCCTGCCTCTACCTCTAAGTGCTGGGATTACAGATATGTACCACCATCCTGGCTTCTCTATATGTTATTAATGCTCTGTCATCTACAAATTGACCTACAAGCATGTGATAGGCATAGAACCACGTGATCCTGAACAAGTTAGCCTCTCTGTGCCTCAGTTTCCTCAGTTATTACATATGAATAATCATAATGCCTACCTCAAACATATGCTAAAGGTTGAATGAGTTAATAAAAATTGGATCCCATGGGCTAAAGAGATAGCTTAGTGGTTAAGGTGCTTGCCTGCAAAGCCTAAGAACTCATGTTTGAATCTCCAGGTTCCACACAGCCAGACACACAGTGAGGAATGTATGCAAGGTCACACATGCACACAAGAGGCACATACATCTGGAGTTCATTCGAACCAGCTAATGCCCTGGCACACCCAGTCTCTCTCTCTGCCTCTTCCTCCCTTCCTCTCTCTCTCTCAATCTCTCTCTCCCCAAAGTAATAGTAATAAATGTTCCTAACCTACCCTTCTAAAACAAAATAGGATCCCATTTCCTGTGGTACCTGCATGGAGCTCCAAGGTGATGAAGGGCCCTGGCAGGTTAGTGGGGCTCCTCCTGCTTTTTGTGTCCATTCATGGTTTTGAGCTGTGTCTAGAACCTGCAGTAAATACTAGCTACAGATCAAAGTTAAAAAAGGCTTTATTTGGATAACCAGCAAATCTAGCCTTAGAAACTGGACCTAGGAACTGGCTACTCTGTGACAGAAGGGCAGTTAGGTTATTATGAGTTTTTTTTTTATCCTGTCTTCTTGTGGAATCAAAACTAAAGTATGCACATGTGGCATACTTTTAAAAAAAGCACAATCACTTATGAATCAGTGAATTTGTACATCTTTTATAAAGCCAACAATTATCATTTTAGATGAGGAACTTTCTCTGTAGTCCATATTTGTGAAAGCTTTTGCTGAGGTGGGAAAAGGACTTTCCTCAGATTTCAAATTTGTAATGTGGAAATTTTAAAAAATAAAGTTTTATACCAATATCATGCTATATACACAGAAAGTGCATTCACCTGTTGAACAAAATTAAAAGGGAAGGGCTGGAGAGATGGCTTAGCGGTTAAGTGCTTGCCTGTGAAGCCTAAGGACCCTGGTTCGAGGCTCGATTCCCCAGGACCCACATTAGCCTGATGCACAAGGGGACGCACACATCTGGAGTTCGTTTGCAGTGGCTGGAAGCCCTGACATGCCCATTCCCTCTCTATCTGTCTCTTTCTCTCCCTCTCTCTCTGTCACTTTCAAATAAATAAATAAATAATGAACAAAAATATTTTTAAAAAAATTAAAAGGGAATAATAACAACTACACATCCTAACAATCAATAAGAAAGTAAAAATCAACCTCAAATCAAGTGGAAAACCTAAAGAGTCAGAATAATATTTTCCCTTGTGGTCAACATACATTTTACCCCTCCCAATTAAGCATAGGAATTGAGCTGTAAATTCTGGATGGAGAGCCATGGTACTATGGCTGCCTGAGGAGACGCATGGCCCACTGGAGGTTGAAATAATGCCTATGGGTGACATCTTTTATCAAGCCAACAATTATCATTTTAGATGAGGAACTTTCTCTGTAGTCCATATTTGTGAAAGCTTTTGCTGAGGAGGGAGAAGTTTTATAGTTCTTAAAATAAAAAATAAATAAATAAAATAAAATAAAAATAAGAGGCCTAGCACACATTAGGTGCCCCAAAAAGTGACCTGCTTCAATTACATGTAGTGCAGGTTTTTCGCCAAATAATAATTTAGAAAGTGACAAGAGCACAGCTGAAGACTTAGTGGACACACACACACACATCTTTACAAAAAAAAATCAGCATTAATATACCCTGATGAAAGGGTATATTCAAAGAACTTACCTTTCTTTTCTTCCACAATTTTTACAGCGATGACATTTTTATCCATAGGATTGGGGTACTAAATGAAAACACATAAAGAAAAATCAGCATTCATCTTTTTCTAATTTTTACATTTTTATTTTGGAGGTGGGGTAAGTCAGTTTCATGTAGCCCAGGCTGGCCTAAGTGATGTCCAGGTGAAGAGCCCCATTTTCCCCTAATCAGCCTGTACACTGCTCTTCTGCTCAGCCCCTTGCCTTGACATTTCCTTTACATGGAATGTGTAATAATATCCCACGTAATGGACATGAAAATAGCATATAGATGAAATATGGCCATTTTCCATATTCCACATAAAGGAAATATTCCACTACAGGCACGCACAACTACATGTGTTTTATGGAGTGCTATGGATCAAGTCCATGCTTGCTAGGCAAGCACTGTACCAATGGAGCTCCATCCTTGGCCCCAGTATTTAGTTTTTATCTAAGTGAATTAGTTGATGGAAATCACAGCTATTTGCAGGACTAGTAAATATTTGCCAAGAAACCTCTGAATAAAGGACAATTTTGACTCAAGAAACTTGATTTTGCCATATGGACCACATCTCACATAGGACTCTCATGGAATCCAGGGGAAACCTTCTTTAGACCCCTCCCAGCCCTGAGATTGGGAATAAGAATATGCTAATTAACACATCATAATCCTATTAATATTGAGCCAACCTGACACAAGCCAAGAATGCTCTCTGTTCCAGGCACGGTGTTAAATGTTTTGATTACATAATCTTGTCTAAATGTAACAGCTACTCTGTTGTGAATGAGTTATAAGCAGTTTTCTAATGTGGAAAGTGAATGAATACTGGATTGTTTAGTCAGCCTGCTGCTTCTGGGTAGAACCTGGGAAGTAAACAGGTCTGCTCAACACAGAGAATTCCTTCACAAGTGCCCTAAACCCTAGCCTGGTGGCAGAATTAGCATCTCAGGAAAACAATCATAGCAGCATGTCAGGGACATAGCAGTATCTAATAAACACCTAAATGTTTTATTAAATTCTCATCCTGAAAGACAATTTGGATATGACATGGTGAATAACAGCTGCCGTTTTTATCCTAGGCAATGTATGTAAATGTATGTAAATACATTACCTCAGTTAATTCTCAGAAGCATTCCATGAAGTTATATGTTAGTTATTCCCTTTCATGTGTAAGAAATAATTCTTGGATAAATTAAGAAACTTGCTCAAAATGACTGCTGTTTACTGCATCTGAGGTAATGTAGCCAGCCCAGACACACTGCCTGCCTCTAAATCTATCACGACCCACTTCAATGCTCCTCTGGCCCAACCTTTTCCATTACTCAGATATGAACAGACAGAGAAGGGATTCCCCAAAGCCATGGATAAGGTGCTTGAAAACTAGAGCGTGCTCTTTGGACTAGCCCCTGTGCCTCAGGTTCCTGGCTTCATCATGTGATCAAATCTGAAAAGGAAATGACAGGGCAAGGGGCTGAGCAGAAAAGCAGTGCACAGGCTGAGCAGGGATAAGGAGGCCCTTCACCTGGACATCATGAGCTGTGGACTCCTGAATCCCCTGAACTGGGACATAAAACTGTGAGTGTGGGTCTCCCATGCCCCCACAGCAGCTACATGCAAGGGGGGCTGGTGACAGAGATAAAGACAAGAGACACATTACACATGGGAAGCGATAGATTGGCTGACTGACTTTTCAGGGAAAGACCCACACTTCCAACATTCTTAACAAATGGCTGAGAATGCCAGCTCTGTGAGGGCCAGAACAATGTCCACTACAGTCACTCCTGAATCTCCACAACTAGCACATGCTCTGCACACAGTTAGCTCTCAGTAACTCTGCTAAACAAGTGAATGACTGGGGATCTAGACCTCAGCAGCTTCAGGCAACAACTTAGAAGGCAGGCTGTCCTTCCCTCACACAGTAGCAGGCAGTGAAAAGAGCCACAGCTGGTTCTTCAGCTGCCTCCTCCTCTTCACTTCCGGGTAGGAAAAGGTCATTACACCTCAGTCCCTGCAATGGCAATAGTGGTGACTAATCAATTCTCAGAGTTTTGTTTGTTTGTGTTGCGGTACCAGGAATTGAACCTAGGGCTTCTCATATACTAGGCAAGGGCTCTATCCCAGGCCTCTTTGTACTTTTTATTTGGAACATGACCCTGCCTCAGTGATCCAAAAGTAAAAATTATCTAAAAGCACTCATGTATGCATTTTAGCCCCAGAAAAGGAGGCTCCAAATGATTCCTTTCTGAAGTCTAGCTTTGGAGATCCTTGACCACAGAGGGTGCAGACTCTGCTCCTCAGCAGAGGACACTTTCTTTCATACAGTACCCCTGAAGGGAGACACCCAAGACAAAAAGCAACCTGAGCCAGGCAGAGAGTTGTGTCATTCATCACCTGGACACTAATGTCAAATGAAATTGCTTACATTTTAGTTTGTTCACTATATAGACATCAATGTCACAAATAAGCTATAAATTGAAGAAGAGACTAAATACAGTTATGAAAAGGGCTGGAAATGTAATGACTAGAAAGGAACAGTATAACCCTTCAAGTTCCATTACTTCACTAACTTGTCAGCGAAGTTCCTACTTAATTTTAATATCACTTGTTAGGAAAAAAAAAAAAAGAAATTGGTTTAAATAGTAGTGAAAGACAAGCATGGTGGCTCACCTTTAATCCCAGCACTCAGGAGGCAGAGGTAGGAGGACCGTGAGGCCACCCTGAAACTACATAGTGAATTCCAGGTCAGACTGGGCTACAGGGAGACCTTACCTCAAACAAAACAAATCGATAGATAGATAGATAGATAGATAGATAGATAGATAGATAGATAGATAGATAGATGGATGGATGATGGACGGACGGACAGACAGATAGATGTGAAAACTGCTGCTTATTCTTCATGTGAGTTTTCTGAGTACATGCCATGACAGATACCATTCCAGGCACTAAGGATATGGTAATGAAAAAAAAAAAAAATAGCCCTCTACAGAGTTTGCATGTCAACTGGGGAAACAAATAATAGTAAATAAGTATACCAGATCTGTTCAGGAAGACATCTGACTGAAGGATGCTGAATGGATGGAAACTCATAAGGGAGGTGGGGGAGGGCTGGGAAATGCTTAAGGCTCACTCATTGCACAGCATTGCAAATAGCTACAGAAAAATGGAAATCTTATCAGCTGAACAGAAGAGACCACTAACTATTCTCAAATAATCATTTGCACAACTTTAGTCATTTTCCTACACAAATGCTTTTGGCATTGAACATATATAAGCTTCAAGTTTCCATATAAGAATGGTAAAAGACTCAAATAAATAAATAAAAAATTTTTAAAAAAAGAATAGTAAAAGAAATTAGAGGTTTGTGTGAGAAAACTAAGTACCATGACATGAATGGCACATATTTTAACTTCTTCAATAAGTTAAAATATTATTGAATGGAGGCTCCCTCTAGCTGGCATTACTTGAAATGGCATGATGCCATCTTGTGGTAACCTAAATATTCATGTTTTAATTTACCAAAAAAAAAAAAGTTACCTAAAGCCCCATAGTCAGGGCTACGAGAAGGATGGCTGCTCAGTAAACATTGCCACTAGGAGCAAAAACCCAGGAAGACCAGATTTTCTGGATGTCTTTTCAAATACTAAATGATGAGGGAAGTAATCCAGATGGATCCAGATCTAGCCAACTGAAGACTGAGTATCTACCATGTCCACTGTGTATGTGTTACACAGTGGCTGCCAGACGTGAACCCACCCAGTCCTCTGCTAAACAAGGAAACCATCTGACCATATGGAGTCTTGTTTAAAAAACTAATGGTATAATTCCTGAAGACAAGCAGAATCAGGCTGGGAAGCCCCAGTACCCACTCCATACTGAACACCCTCCTGGAAGCAAAGTGGTCTGATGGCCCAGTTTTGGCCAGAAGCCCTTATCATTGGGCCGGACTCAATGGCTCACACCCTGCACTGCGTATGAGAACAATCCCACAGGGCTGCATACACATACCAGGTACACTGTACTTCATGTGTAAGTTTGGGAATTTCTCAAGGTACATTCAACTTCATTTTGGTCTTATTTATTTAGCTTTTTTCATAGAATGAGCAAGTTAACTCTTTTCTCAACAACATAATCTGTAGTAGTTATAGAATTTTAGTAGAGTATGCATGTCATGTGTGTAATAGTCTACAATTCACTCACTCCTAAGGTAGTCATCTACCCTGCTTTCACTTACTTTTTACATATTAAAAGATAAGAGGCCAAAAAATACATGATGCTGGGCGTAGGGTATGAGTTAAAGCAAACAAATAGTTACAAAAGGTGAGCGGCCACTACATTGAGTTCATAGGAATAATATTTAACATATATGTGGGTGGAACTTTATGATGATATGGCATTAACCTTTATTTGAGAAGGGAACGTTCATCATTCAGAAAGCACACTCTTGGGCTTGATAGATAGTTTGTAACATGCCTGTTACACTGTTATGTGCAAGCATGAATATCAGTTTAGATCCCCAGAAACCATGTAAACCATGTAAACACTGAAAGCTATAGCAGGTATCTGTAATTCCCACATGCCAACATCAAGAACAATAGCAGAGCCAGGAGCAGCTCCTGCAAGCTCACAGGCCAGCCGATCTGGCAAATGGAGCAGTGAATGAGAGACACCCACACGTTGTCCTCTGACCTCCACACGCACACCATGGCACACATGCACACACACATCCGCACAGCATATACCCACACCAAAGTCAATGTCAGGCATGGTGGCATGTGTTAGTAATCCCAGCACTGGGGAAGCAGAAACAGAAGGAATTTGGGGGCTCACTGGCCAGCCAATCTAGTCTTGATGAGTTCCAGGCCAAACACAGGACCTATCTCAGAAACAGGTGGATGGCTTTCCTAAGGCTGACACTTGAAACTGTCCTCTGCTCTCCTCATGTATGTGCACACACAAATACTTGTAAACGCATGAACATGTGTTCACACGTGAATAAAAAATAATATTCTTTAAGAGTAAGGAGTCATTCCAAGGAATGACTCAGAAGGCATTATGGTGCTGGGAAGAAATAACAGAGGAGTGCTCAGCACTGCAATATCTCTATCACACCTTCCAAGGCTCAGGGTCTAATGTGGAAGAGGTGGCGGAAAGAATGTAAGAGACAAAGGAAGGGTAGGACTCCTTACAACATGCTCCTCCAGACACAAAATGGCCTGGATATCCATGACCTCACAGTGCCTGACACTACCTACACAAGACCATCATAATAAGAGGAAAAGATCATGACATCAAAATAAAAGAGAGACTGATTGAGAGGAGGAGGGGATATGATGGAAAATGGAGTTTCAAAGGGGAAAGTGGGGGGAAGGAGGGCATTACCACGAGATATTATTTATAATCATGGAAGTTGTTAATTAAAAAAATAAGTAAGGAGTTATTAAAATATCATCTTTTGGGGGCTAGGGAGATGGATCACAGATTATAGGTACTTATTTACAAAGCCTGCTGGCCTGGGTTTGCTTCCCTCACACCCACATAAAGCCAGCTACCTGCTGGCATTCATTTGCAGTGGCAAAAGACACACACACACATAGGAAGGAAGGAGAGAGGGAGGAAGGGAGGAAAGAGGGAGAAATGGAAGAGAGAGGGAAGGAAGAAGGGAGGGGAGGGGGAAAGGAAAAGGGAAGGAAAGAAAAGATCAGCTTTACAAAAAGCTCAGAAGTCAATGCCTGCCCTTTGAAACACTACCCCTGAAGTGTCAATGACCTCACAAAAGTCTTGTGGACTGACTTTGGAACCAGCTTATCCAAGAAAGCAGCTGACTGACAGATTTCTTTGTTTAGTTCTACAAGGAGCACAGTGAGGGCCTACAAGTCTGGCCCAGCAGCTATAACACTTTCTTGGTAAGCTTTATGGGATCTGTTACCCAGCAACCAAACACGATGTGCAAAGATCCTATGCTGCTGACAAAACTGTTGTTCAGCCCTCTAGAGTAGTCTGTCCCAGGGGAAAAGCAAAGCTGATTTTATGGCAAGACCAAATGAGTCATTAATTAATCAGCACTTCAGTGATATGCTGGGTATGATGGCACCTCACACCTATAATCTCAGTACCAGAGAGTCTGACCCAGAAGGATCAAGAGTTCAAGGCCAATTTGGACTACACAGGGAGACCCTATCCTAAAAATAGAAAAAGAAAACATACCTTCCCACAGGACACCTGCAATATGCCCCTGAGAAAGCATTTGTCACAAAAATCAATACATTCCTCTCTGTCATCCTTAACAGTTAGCACCTTGAGGACAAGGTCATACTTTATTTATCTTCAAAAGGTGCACAGACTTACCATGAATGCCAATTAGTAGGCACATGATGAATATGCAACTATTAACACTGTGATGGGTAAAAATCCTCTTTTATACACTAAGCCACAAACTCCTCTAGTCAAGCTATTAAGTATACTTCAAAATTATTTAAATTGCATTTTAAAGTAATTTGTCATTCAGATGTGCACCATTATTCCTGTTTACCTTCTCCCTTATTGTTCCAACTTAGTAACGATTTCTGAAGACTACTTCTCTCAGCTTTGCATTACAGGAAGCCTAAGGTCTACCACACCATTTTAGAAATGCAGGTTCTCCCTACATACTTCTGGAGCTCTGTGAAAGAAGATGGCTCACACGTGTAAATGTCAGATTTGTAGGAGCAAAGATAGGGTCAGAAATGGTAATGTTATTAATTGCCCAATCAACTTCTACTCTAAATGGAAATAGCCATTCATAAATCCCCTTTATAAGCTTAACGGTAAACACTCAAGCCATTCCATTCAGCACGCAGCTGGAATAAATACAACCTTGGTCTGTGAATGGAAGGAGAAATTATTACAACCTGTCTACTTTATTACAGCATTCCAAGAAAGGACATGCTTCTCAACCCTATGCTGATACTTTCATCCCTTTGTGGTTTTTGTTTGTTTGCTCACTTTGTTTTGTTCTGTGAAATGTGCGGGCAGAGAAGATATTGTCCAGGCTGACCTCAAACCCCTAGGCTCAAGCAATCCTCCTGCCTCAGCCGCCCACGTAGTAAAGTTAGCCTGATATTTGGTGAACAACCGAAAGAAGGAGGGGGCTTCATTCATTGAACAAGGCTTTGCCAAGTGCTTTTTGTGTTCGAGAACTGCTCTAGGTGCCTGGGGTATATTAGAAGTAACTAACACAAATGTCTACTGTGGAACTGACCCTCCATTCACATTGACTTCTCACTGTAGCATATGATGAAAGTCCACCTGACCAACTCCAGTGTAAGAAAAAGTCAAGCTCTCTGAGCCCATTTGGATGAACAAGAAAATCCAGTTCTCACAATGGCTCACTGGCTTCTTTTTAGACAGCTTTAAACTCCTGGTAGGTAAAAAGTTCCTTCTCTTTGCACCTACCACATGCAAGACACACCCATCAAAAAGACTTTTATCAGCTTCCACATAGTCTCTTCTGCACAACATTCATGTACACAACTTCATATCTGTAGAAGACTTTTAACCAAAAAGAAGGAAACAGTTGTAAGTGACGAGAGCAAGAAAAATGAGAATTATACAAAGAAAGCAAGCAGAACCCATTGTGAAGTCACTGCGCTCAGGGCAAGTACAGCTCAGCATTTGATGAATAAACCATGTCTGGTCTCAGAGTACTCTTCCATAAAAGCTTCATTGAGGAGCGCCATTCCACAAACAAAGAGTACTATATTGTTTGTCTTCAAGGTGCCACTTATCTGTGAAAGCAAGCAGCTAATATTTTGCCTGTGGTATCCAACAAACAGGTGTAAGGAGAGCAAACATTCTTCGGGTTTTAAAAATAGTAGTGTATTAGAACTTGGAAGGCAAGCTGAACATACCAAAGCCCCAGATCAGAAGATTCTATTTAAAACAGAACTTCCTGCACTCTGCAACAGCGTCACAGGCCACTGAACATGATCAGATTAAGTATCTCCGAAGATCCTCATATGAGTGTCCCTTCTGCCAAGGGCCTTCTTTTGAAACAAGCCAAAGAACAAATACAGAGAGCCTAGCAGAAAAATGAAAGCATATTTTGCCAAAAATAAAACACTTGTTATATTTTGTTTGTCAAACTGTTAGATTTTTTTGATCCTCACAACAATCCTGGAAAGTAGGTAGTATCACCATTTCACAGATGAGGGGCAAGAAAAGGAGCTGCTTCACACAGGTGTGTACACTGCTCCAGGGGAGGCAGGCTAGTCAATTACAACCATCCGACCCTACCTCGTCCAGGGATCAGTACACCTCCACCCTAATGGGCCAGGGAGTCCTGTGTAAATCCAACTTAAGCCCTGGTTTCTTTCTCCCACCTTTGTCTTGCTCTTTCTCTGTCTCCTCTCGCTAGCCCTTTGACTATACTCTTATGCTTCCACGGGGAATAAAACCTCCAAACCAATTTATACTACCCCCGGCCTGTCTTCTTAAGAACTTAAAGCCCCACGACTCTTGGACGACATCAAACCTTGCCATCTGATCTTTCTCTGCAACTCTGCCTGGCCACACTATAAGCTGGACAATGGGTCCAAATGGCCTAAACATGGCATTTTCTATTTCCAAATTCTCACTGATTTAGAAAACTTCTGCCAACATACAGGCAAGTAGTCTGAAATACCCTCTACTCAACATACAGGCAAGTAGTCTGAAATACCCTCTACTCAAGCATTTGTCACTCTGCGTGCACGGCCTTCTCTCTGCTCTACCTGCTCTTCTCAAAAAGCCCTTCAGCCCAGGGTCTCGGGAATGTGTTCTAATTCAATGACTCCCCCACACTCGTCCTCACCATCTGCTTTTGACCCGGATGCCACAGATGATCCGGTCCCAACAGCTCCTCCGGGTCCTCCAGCTCCCTCAACCTTTCCTGACCCCCAGCCTGATGCCCACATCCCTCCACCCTCCCTTCATCTGCCTCCTGTTCCATCTCCATGCCCACCACCACCACTGCTGCCCATCTCCTCTTTCCCCTGCTGCCCAGTGTACGCATTCTCACAGATAGAATGTACCCTTTATGTGAGGTTGCAGGCACTGAAGGAAGCATTTGCACTCATGTTCCTTTTTCTGAGTCTAATTTACCCTAGATTGAAAAACATCTAGGGTCCTTCTCTACTGATCCAACTCGCTATACCAAAGAATTTCCTACCTCACCTAGGCCTATGACCTAACCTGGCATGATCTCTTCGTAGTCCTTTCCTCCACTCTCACTCCTGATGAATGAGAACGTGTTTAGGTGGCTGCTCAGGCCCATGCTGATGAGGCTCACTTAGCTGGTAACACTTTCCCAGGGGACACTTGCTGTCCCCTGATGGGAATACCATACTCCCACTAACTTCCCCAGGTGGATGGCCCATGATAGAATGATTCTTTGCCTCCTGTCTGGCCTCCAAAAGGCAGCCCATAAGTTTGTCAATCTTTACAAATTCCAGAGGCCTAATGAAAATCCAGCTGAGTTTATGGATGCCAAAATGAGGCACTCACCCAATACACTTGCCTCAACCCTGCTTCCCATGAGGGCAAGATAGTTCTCAATACCCATTTCCTGTCCCAATCTGCCCCTGACATCAGGAAGATACTTAAATGCCCAGAAAAGGGCCTTCAACCCAATCAGAGAGATCTGCTTGACCTGGTATTTAAAGCTTTTAATAACAGAGGACCAGGAACAGACTGAGACAGGCTGTGACCCTGAGGCCTCCTCCAAAGAAGACAATGGGGCCACAATACTCACCACCAAAACCCTACTTCAAGTGTAGTCACACTAGCCACTAGATAAAAACCTGCCACAGCCCACGCCCGCCGCCAGGACCCTGTCTTCACTGCAGACTTGCTGAACATTGGAAGGTTGACTGTCCTTCTTTGTCTCAACAAGATATGCCAACCCCTTCACCTTGTCCCCCACAAGAGCCAATCACTGATCTTCCAGGCTTGGCAGCCAAAGACTCATGGTGCCCTGGGACCTCAGCCCCCACCAACACTCTTCATATCACAATGGAGGGGCCCAGGGTCACAGCCCAGCAGGCAGGAAGGCCTGCCTCATTTGTAACGGATACAAGTTCCAGTTGGTCAGTCCTGCCATCATATTCTGGTAAGACTTTTCCCTTACAGATCTCTGTGTTGGGTATTAACAGCCTATCCCACTCCCCATGCATCATTCCCCCCTTACCCTGTGGAGTCTGTGACACACCCCTCTCCCACTCACTTCTCATAATACCCTCTTTTCCTGTTCCTCTCCTAGGTCAAGATCTTATGCAAAAACTCTCTCTGTCTCTCTCTGACTTACCACCCACACCCTGTCTTCCTCCTCACGCCAACACCCTCCCTGTTATGAGCATGTAAGGACCAGCATATGGTCCAGGGCCAGTTTAGATAAATAAGTTTTTTTTTGTGAGAGTAAAAATGCAAAGTCAAACCTTGTAAGCAAAAACTAAGAGTAAGCTGTGTGCGGTGACATAGTGGAGATTAGCAGGTGTGTGTGTGGAACTCTAGATAAGTAGTGGAAAGTATAAAAACCCCAGCTGCTCAGCAACCGTTGTCTCAGTCTTCCCGACACTATGACTAACTGAAAGGTTGCTCAGCAGTCCGGACCGAGACCTCCGCGAGACGCATCACCGATCCGAATTCATCTGCCCGACACGCTGTCCGAACGATCAAGACTCGGCTTAAAACACCGCGAACCAAGAAAACACCGTGAACCGAGAGAAAAAAGTTGCAGCACGGACTCCGCGTTGCCAGGTTGTAAAGCATCTGAGACGTCGCAGCCCAAGTCTCGCGTTACTGCAGCCCAAGTCTCACGTTATCAGGTTGTATACATGTTAGACTCGTTAGAAATATTCTTGTGTTAGTAGTGATGAGTATAATTTGGTTATATATTAGCTATAATATTAGTTGTGACAGTTTGGACTTGCTTGTGTGTGACTTTCATCCCAGTAAACTCCTTTGCAAGTATACCAGTGTCTCCATATCATTGACCTTCGTGGGCAGAATCCTCTCAACCAATCATCTTTGAGAGTGCTCGCGACACCTCCCTTACAAAGGATCCAGGTATCCCCCACCCTGTCTCCAAAGTTAATCCCAGGGTGTGAGACACTTCCTTGCTGGCACTAGCCTCTCACCACGAGCCTAGCCTCATCAGATTCAAGGACCCCATGTCCTTTCCCTCCACCCTCAATACCCAATCTCAAACATCACCAAAGCCTCAAACCCATTATCTCTCACTTGCTCTAAGCTGGCCTCCTTCACCCCACTCACTCCCCTTGCAATACTCCAATATTGCCTGTTATCAAACACAACAGGACCTACCACTTAGTCCAAGACTTGCACCAAGTCAATGCCACTGTGATGCCCATTCATCCAGTGGTCCCCAGCCCTGTACTCTCCTCTCTCACACCCCCTCCTCAACTACTCATTTTTCAGTTCTTGACCTCAAAGATGCCTTCTTCTCCCCTCTCCATCCCGATTCCCACAATCTCTTCGTGTTCACCTGGGAGGACCCTGATACTCATACTGCCTCTCAAACTTGCCTGGACTTGTCCTTCCCCAGAGTTTAGAGACAGGCCCCACCCATTTGGTCAAGCTCTCTCCACTGACCTCTTATCTTTGGATCTGTTACCAGCACACTCTTACAATATGTAGATGATCTTTTGTTCACCCTGTTTCTCTATCTAAACAACATACCAACAAGCTTCTTAACTTTCTCAGATTTAAGGTATATCGAGTTTCTCCAAAACAAGCTTAACTTTCTTTAACCTAAGTGAGGCACCTGGGCTTTCTCCTTACCCCACAGCAGTACAACTCACCCCTAGACCACAAACAACTCCCCACCTACCTCTAAGGAAGAAATTCTTTCTCATCTTGGCTTTGCTGGGTTCCTTGGAACGTGGATTCCAAACTTGGCCCTCCTGGAAAAGCCCCTTTATGACAAGGCGAAGGGAAGCCTCATGAGCCCCTAGACCCTGAGTCAGAGACAGACGCTGCCTTCTCCTGCCTGTGTGATGCCCTTCGGAAAGCTCCCGCCTTGCACTTCCAGACCTTCAGCAGCCTTTTCTTCTTCATTCCACAGCAAAAGGGGGTGTGGCAGTGGGAGTTCTGGGTCAAATGAAGGGCCCATCCTTTGCCCCTATAGCTTGTCTTTCCAAACAACTAGAAACCTCTGTCCCGGGCTGACAACCGTGCCTATGCGCTCTTGTTGCAGCTGCTCTTGTGGCCCAAGAGGCACAGAAATTTACTTTTGGGCAACAATTCACTGTCGTCTCCCCCACAGACTTAAAGATCTACTCTCTGACTCTTGCCTATCTACTCTGACCCCATCTAAAATTCAATTCATCACACTTGACTCTTGTTCTCCACTTAACCACCACTTAACCCCGCTACCCTCCTGCCTCTACCCAAACAACTTACACACTCCTGCTTGGAGACCCGAGAGGAACTCACCTATCACAATCCTAGAATCTATCTCGTCTCCCAACCCTGATCACACCTGGTATACGGATGGCAGCTCTTCTACTAACTCACAGGGCTCTCGGATAATAGGATATGTTATTGTCTCAGCTGACCAGAAAATAGAGACTGGCCCATTGCCTAAGGAGAGTACGTCCCCAAAGGCTGAGCCGGTAGCTCTCACTAGAGCCCTAATCTTGGCATAAGGCAAGACAATTAACATCTACACTGACTCTAAATATGCTGTCCATATTCCACATCACCATGCTGCTATCTGGAAGGAGAGAGGCTTCCTCTCAGCTAAAGGAACCCCATTACTAATGGGCCTCTTATCCTTAAACTGCTACCTGCCTCCTATCTTCCTACAAAGGCAGCTGTCATTCACTGTAGGGGACACCAGGCTCTAACCTCACCTGTGGCCAAGGGAAACTCTTTTGCAGACAGAGTTCCCAGGGAATCCAGCCTACACAGCACACTCAGCTTCAGCCTTTCTCCTTGCCCCTACCTCCATCACTCCTTCATACACCCCAGAACAGTACCAAACTCTACCAAAACTGGGTGCTATCCTGGGACCACAAGGCTGGCTACTCCTGGGTGACCACTACTGCTTGCCTGATCTCCAAGCTACTACCATCCTGACCCACCTATGTAATCTAATTCATGTGGAAGCCCGCCCTCTACAAAGACTCCTGACCCCACTCCTTTTCCATCCTCACCTCTCCTCTCTAATCTCTTCTGTGACACAGGCTCACTCTGCGCCAAGGCCTCCCCACAAGGTGGAATCCATCCCCCTCCCTCTTTCAAACCCCACCAAAACAGGGGCTCCTTTTCCAGGGTGGACTGGCAGATAGATTTTTTTTTGTTTTAAATATTTTATTTTTATTTATTTGACAGAGAAAGAGGGAGAGAGAGAGAGAGAATGGGCACACCAGGGCTTCCAGCCACTGCAAACGAACTCCAGACGCACATGCCCCCTTGTGCATCTGGCTAACGTGGGTCCTGGGGAATAGAACCTCAGTCCTTTGGCTTTGCGGGTAAGCGCCTTAACCGCTAAGCCATCCCTCCAGCCCGAAAGATAGCTTTTTTTTTTTTTTTCTTTATTTATTTATTTGAGAGCGACAGACACAGAGAGAAAGACAGATAGAGGGAGAGAGAGAGAATGGGCACGCCAGGGCTTCCAGCCTCTGCAAACGAACTCCAGACGCGTGCGCCCCCTTGTGCATCTGGCTAACGTGGGACCTGGGGAACCGAGCCTTGAACCGGGGTCCTTAGGCTTCATAGGCAAGCGCTTAACCACTAAGCCATCTCTCCAGCCCGAAAGATAGCTTTTTAAAGGCAGTTTTAGTTAGGGATTGAGACTCAAAGAAAGCCATGAAATGCTACCCCACATGCCACCACAAAAATGGAACTTTGTTGTCTGATCAAGACTAATCTACAGCAACCCTGCTGCCCAGTCCAACAGCTACCTGGACAACCCTGGATGGGCTGGCCCAGGTGTCCTCAACCCACCAACCAACTGAGACTTACTTCCCCTTGCCTATGCGGCTCCTGTCTTCTTCTTGCTAGCCACCCTGCTCAGCTCAGCTTAGCTCAGTTTAGATTCTCTTCTCTGGCAGACAGATTTTACTACTGGCAAATAGATTTTACTCACATGCCTCCTCACAAAAGACTAACTACCTTCTCACTATGGTGGATACTTTCTCAGGGTGGTTTGAAGCTTTTTCCATGACAGGAGAAACTACAAATATAGTTGCCTCTCACATTCTCAAGTCTATTCTGCCCTGCTTTGGCCTTCTCCTTACCATTCAATCAGACAATGCACCAGCCTTCATTTCCAAGGTAACCCAGGAAGTATCCAGAGCCCTGGGGATAGAACAGAAACTTCATATTCTATATAGACCTCAGTCATCAGGCAAAGTAGAAAGAGCAAATGCCATTCTCAAAACTCACCTGTCTAAACTGACTTCTGAACTTCACCTATCCTGGCCTCAGCTCCTCCCATGTGCCTTAACCCAAATCAGAGCTACTCCTCAGGCCCCTCCTTCCTTAGCCCTTTTGAACTCATGTATGGGAGCCCCTTCTTGTTAAACAACCTCCCCTACTACCAGAAACTCCTCACCCTGGGGTACTTACCACCTTTCACCTTTATAAGAAACCTTCTCTGGGACCATGCTGACCGCCTTCTTCCCCAACCACCAGAGGGAGCCACAACTCTCTCACTTAACCCTGGAGATAAAGTCTACTTTAAGTAATCTCGCCCACAGGGACTCAAGCCACTCGGGACTGGACCTCATCTGGTGATCCTAACCATTCCCATGGCCACAAATCTTCAGGACATCCCCAGTTGGACCCACCTATCACAGCTCAAGAGAGTCAAGTCACCTCTGTCCTACCCTACCTCATCCAGAGTAAGTATACCTCCACCCTAAAGGGCCATCTCAGACTTAAACTTTTCAATCCCAGAATTTTCCTTTTGACACTGATGCCCCTCTGTCTCCTCTTGCTTGCCCCACACCCTTTATCCCACTCCTCTGAGTGCTCATCCTCCCCATGTGCCTGGCATTTTGATATCACAGCTGTTGACAAGGATAACACGCTCCTTAACTCTTCCTTCTGTCTTCTCATGGGACACAGAGCCCATCTCCCTCACCTTCTCTATAATAAGATGTCGCCAATGACTGCCCTGAAGCCAGCTCAGTACAGGGGTGGTATGAGAGAAGTCGCTGCTTCGCTCAGGGTCAAGTCGTCACAGCATGCTACACTGGCACCGCCGGAGGGTGCTCACTAGTGCCCTCACCACCCTGGCAGTACCACTACTTTCATCCAACTAAATCCTATAGCATCCAACCACCACAGCTAAAATCTCAGGGGATACTTGTAATTTTTGTCCATCACAGATCCATGGGACCAAAAGTGGGCAGATGGGATGGTAGGGGTGGCAACCCAATACACTGTGGGCTCTCGTTGTGGGGGCTAGATAAGAAATATTTAGATCCATTCAAAATGCCCCTAAGACCATCCAAAATGCCCATATGCAGACTGTTCTAGACATCAAACAGGCTCATGAAAAGCTCCAGGAAGATCTGTGTGATCTAACCTTCCCCACACCCCCGCCCTTAATACTTCTCTCTCCCTCCTCAATCAACTCAACCTTACCAATCACACTGCCTGCTTCCCGTGTGCTTCACTTGAGTGGCCCTCATTACTGCAGTCTGCCTGTGCAATGTCACCTCTGCTTCAGACACTCCCTGCTT
Organism: Jaculus jaculus; assembly: GCF_020740685.1. Classification (NCBI taxonomy): domain Eukaryota; kingdom Metazoa; phylum Chordata; class Mammalia; order Rodentia; family Dipodidae; genus Jaculus; species Jaculus jaculus. The sequence continues at coordinate 38,697,412 of NC_059114.1, read as the reverse complement.
CTGGTGTCCTCTCACCAAACTCCCTATTCCACTTGCTCTTCCAAACCACCTTGACTGCTGCCATAAGGGCATTCCTCAATGCTGGTTGGGAGCTTTCAGGAATAACTCTATTGTTAAAAACCATGCCTTACCTAAGGAAATGTATTTTTGGTGTGACTCCATGTTGTATACTTGCATCTCTCTGAGAACACACTTGGGCCCTTGCAATCCAGTCACTTTGGTACCTAGCCTCACCATGTACACAGAGGGAGAGCTGGCAGTCCTTCTTCCTAAGTGGACTCATCATTACAAAAGAGCTGTCCACCTGCCCGTGATGATAGGGGTAAGCCTGGCAGCCTCTATAGCTGCCACACAATTGGCTGCAAAAGGCCTGAGCCAGCCGGGCGTGGTGGCACACACCTTTAATCCCAGCACTCGGGAGGCAGAGGTAGGAGGATCACCATGAGTTCGGGGCCACCCTGAGACTACATAGCGAATTCCAGGTCAGCCTGAGCTAGAGTGAAACCCTACCTCAAAAAAACCAAAAGAAAAAAAAAAAGGCCTGAGCCACAGCTTCATCTCCTATGAAAGGCTTTCCACAGAACTGAGCATCTCATTCCAGGGGTCCACCGAGGCCTTGCAGCTGCTACAAGAACAACTTTCTTCTGTGGCCTCAGTCGTACTACAGAACCACTGAGCCCTAGACCTCTTGACAGCCAACAAACCTGCCTTTTTCTAAATGAAAGATGCCGTTACTGTGTTAACCAACCAGGCAAGGTAGAGGTCAAAATTAAAAAACTAAAAACCCTGGCCTACCAGCTTCAGGTATAAACACCAATTCCCTCTAGGTCATAGAACATCTTTGGGAGCATCTAGCCCTGGATTTTGCCACTCTTGGGGTCCATACCTGGACTATACTTGCTACTTATCCTGGTCCCCTACCTTTTGAGATGCATCCTAAACCAGGTGAACCAATCACCCACCAAAATTTCAACCAACTTTTACTGACCTGCCCCTCCTCTATTTCCTATCAGCCTCTAGCAACCAAAGAACCATCTCCTCATCACCTGCCCTGACCCATCGACCACGTTATCCAGCCTCTCCAATAAGAACTCATTGCCCCCGGTAGGCAGCATGTAGATATTACAGAGAAACCACAGTCCCTTGTCATTAATAAAAAGCTAGAATGTTAGGGCAGGATGGGCTCCCAAGATGTAGTCACCAAGGGCAGCAGAATGATGACAGAAACATAAGGAAGTTGATTATATACATTCCCCAAGAAACTGCCCAGCCATTATCCCTTCCTTACCTAACAGTGCCCCTAGGTCATGGTATCCTGCCCCTTATCTCATAAGTCATCTGGTCACTGTTCTTGTCTCATACACTGGCTATCTTAGATCTCCCCTAAAGAAACCTTTTTTTATTGTTATTATTCAACTTTTCCCTTCCTCATCTTCCCCCCAACTAAAGAGCCCTATAAAGCCCACTATCTGGAAACTCAGGTTGGCTGTGCTCCACTCTTGAGAGTCAGTCCTGGCTTGTGCTTTCCTGAATGAAAGCTTTGATCTTTGCCTCAGAGTGGTTTGTGTGGTCCTGGCACTCCCAAACCTTACAAACACCATGTTTGGTGTTGTTCTAGATTGTTTGGGAGTTGTTTGTGTTTTTATTTTGGGGATTTGTGGATTTGTTTTGTGGTATATTCATTTACATTTTTATTTATTTCAGACAGACAGAGAGACAGAGTATGGGTGCAACAGGGCCTCTTGCCACTGCAAATGAAATTCCAAATACATGGGCCACATTGTGTATTTAGCTTTTACATGGGTACTAGGGAATTGGAGCCCAAGCAGGCAGGCTTTGCAAGCAAGCACCTTTAACCCCTGAGCCATCTCTCCAGCCCCTCTTATGTGGTATTTTGCAATGAGGTCTACAATATTGTCCAGGCTGGCCTGAAGCTCATGGCTATCCTCCTGCCTCAGCCTCCTCAGCGCTTCGTTGAGGATCTGGAAGAACTGCGTCAGGTCCTGAGTGCAGTTACGTAAGTGACCTCAGCTGTGCCACACAGCACACAAAATCTCACCCCATGAGTGCCGTGAGCCACAGCATCATGAGCATGAAAAGCCCACCCAGAGTTAAGCCACTGAGCTCTTTCACTTATTTATTTATTTCAGAGGGAAAGATAAAACGGCAGATACAGAGAGAGAATGGGTGTACCAGGTTCTCCAGCCCCTGCAAACGAACTGCAGAGGCATGCATCTGACATTACATGGTTACTGGGGTGTCGAACCTGATCCTCGGGCTTTGCAAGCAAGCACCTTAACCACTGAGCAATCTCTCCAGCCCCCACTGAGCTCTTCAAATGATTTTTAGCAGAGTAACGGCTAACAAATGCTCAGCCCCATCCTTACATCAGTCACAGGGGTCCATTTGAATGACCAGACCCAAAGAAGAGAAGACACAAAAGGGGAAAGAAGAGCTGGAGATCTGCTCAGTTGGGAGAGAGCCCAGCATGCACAAGGCCAGGTTCAGTCCCTAGCATCACATAAACCTGACATGGTGGCCGAGAACTGTCGTCCCAGCACTAGGGAAGTAAAGGCAGGAGGATTAGAAATTCAAGATCATCCTAGGCTGCCCAATAAGTTTGAGGCCAGCCTGAGCTGCATGACACCCTGTCTAAAATAAATAAATAAATAAATAAATAAATGGGTGTGTTTGTTTGATTCCGGTGTCCCCTAAAAACATAGGTGTTCTGAATGTTAGGTTCCAAGCTGATGGAAATTTGGGGATTAATGCCTCCTGGAGGCAATGTATTGTTGGGGTTGGGCTTATGGGTGTTATAATCAGTTTCCTCGTGCCAGTGTTTGGCACACTCTCCTGTTGCTTATTGTCCACCTTATGTTGGGTAGGGGCTGATGTCCACCCTCTGCTCATGCTGTCATTTTCCCTGCTATTGTGGAGCTTCCCCCTCAAGCCTGTAAGCCAAAATAACCTTCTTTTTCCCCACAAGCTGCTCTTGGTTGGCTGATTTCTACCAGCAATTCGAACCTGACTTCAACAATGGGTAAGGGAAGGCTGAGCATAGCAAAGCTGACCCTGACCCACTGTCCTCTGCTGAGAATCCACTGAGTGCCTGCTTTGTTGGAGGCCAGGCGTATGGGCTTGGCTTCAGATGAGCTGAAATCCTGGGTGTCCTACAGCCAGCTGAGAAAGCTTGAGAAGTTGCTTAGGCTATTCAAACCTCAGTTTCCCCACACTATGAGTGAGTCAGTCATGGTTTCTGAGAGGAACAGAGGTGATACTGAACAGAGAGCAAATGCTCACATGGACACTGTTCACAGCTTGCTCGGAGAACTCCTGAGTATGCTTCAGCAGCCTGTTCCGAATGCCACCTCTCCAAGAAAGCCAGCCTAAACACCTCAGCTCCTTTTGTGCCTCCGGGAGCCCCACACATCACCCACTGAAATTAGTCTGATTTCCTCATCATTTATTTCTCAATGCCAGTCTCTTGCTGGAGACCATCAGCTCCACAGGAGCATGGCCTATCTGCTCTGCCCTTCTAAGTTTCCCCAACACATGTAAGACAAATCAAAAATACCTGCTGAGTTAAAGGAAAATCTCTACCTGAAGCTGAGATGCACAGTGTATGACACTGTGTATGTGCCTCTGCCTGCGAAGCCTCTAACTGGACCTATTCCAAAGTAACCTTCAGACTCTCTAGTGCTCACAAGGCCCAGACAAAGTGCCCTTCCCTTCAAAACAGGCAGAGATCCTTTCTCAAGATGACAGTCCTTCTCCAAAGGAGCAGTGTGACACAGATTGCATCTTGAATGCTCCCCAGGGTGGAAAAACAGATCCCCAGGGTGGCCCTATTGGGGGTGTAGGAGCCTTTAAGAAGTAAAGCTTTGTCTGGAGATCCTTAGGCACTTGGGGAGCCCAGCCCATTTCCCTTCTGGTTTGCTCCACCTTGCACTAATTCCACCACTTTGCACAAGACGCTGCCTCACCATAAGTCCAGGGTAGCTGATCATGGACTGGACCCTCCAGAACTGTGAGCCAAAATTGACCTTTTCTCATTATCAGTTCGTTATCTCAGTTATCCTATCACAAGTGGCATTGGGAATCCACACCCCAAACTGCTTGTCTGGGCAGAACACGGGATGTTGACTGTTCCATTTGTGAGCCCAGAAGCCAAGCCTAAGGCAAAGTCCACAGCAGATCCATAATTTACTCATTCATTCAACTCATCAAACTTTTGCTGATGGTATAGGAGGTGCTATATCCTTTCCAGATACAAAAACAACAACAACAACAAAACAATCAATGAACAATCCCTGACATTCCATCTGAAAAGAGAGAGAGAAGAGGAAGAAAAGGAGGATGAGGGTGATGACAGTGACTGTGGAGAGGACTCTGTACATAAAGCGCTTGTCGTGAACCTGAGACCTGAGTTCGAATACCCAAACCCATATAAAGGAGTTAGCTAGATCTGTTTTTCCATAAACAACCTGAGCCCCTCCCTGGGAAGGAGTTCCCCTTTCCTAGAAACAAGGGTTAAAGTTGATCATAATATTGTGGTTGGTTAAGCTCAGCTCCAAAAACTTGGCATCCTGGCGGCCTCTTCCTGAGCCAGCCCCAGAGTCCACACCAATCAACTCTCTCCTCTCTAAGAGGTCACCTGAGCCTGAAGGGAGACCATCCCCCCCCACACACACACACCACAATAAGACTATAAGTAAATGTTTACCAGGTGGGCAGGCCTCTCTGGGCTGTTCATCTCTCCTGAAACTCCAGGTCCCTGCTCTGGTAACTCTCCCCTACTCTCAAGTGGGCTCCCTACCTTCTCCCGCCTTCCACATGGCAGAAGCTCTCTTTTCTTTCCTTCTCTCAATCAATAAAGTCTCTCTAAATCTTACCCTCTGGTCTATAAATTATATAAATCTTTAAATTCATAAGGCAAGGATTCAGGGATACCCTAAATTTATTTGTCCGTTGGTGTATTGGGAAGGAACCCCAACACACCTGTTAAACAACCTTTACAAGCCTTGATGAAGACTGTGAAAGCTGAAGGAACTGACAGAGCCTTTATCTCATAGATACTAGTACTCAGTCTTGAGAGAAGACTTCTGGCCAAGGTCACCTAGAGAGCTAACTACACAGAATCCAGAGTCTCATCTCCCAGGTCTGAAAGCTGTCCCTTTCTCAAGCACTTTTCCCACTTTCCTGATAGCACGAGCCACAGACCTGGGAGCAGCCCTGGCGTGCCACTGAACGTTCTGGGAAGTAGCACACACAGGGATGATATTTTAGAACCCTTATTACCAGCCACTGTGATCAGCACGTTTTACTGATGATCTCAACCGAATCCTCAGCACGCCCCAATGAGAGTTTAGAGTACTGACCTCAGTCTGCAGATTAGCAAACTGAGCTACAGAGAGGGAAGCCATCTGCCCAAAGTCCCCAAGCTGTTTGCTACTACAGAAAGCGCTGAAGCAGCCGGGTAGCGCCGGTCCATGTAGACCGCGCTCTAACCGCTGCTGGAAGATCCCGGGATGCCGAGACAGCCGGGCCGCCGCTCCTCCCGGGGCCGCGGCGGGGGAGCGCACGCGGCCTTCGAGGAAAGCCCGCGCGCCCGCAGGCACCCCGGGCGCCCGCACAGCACGCGGACAGCCCGCGCGCCCCGGCTCGCGCGGCGGGTACCTTGCGCAGGAAGCTGGCCACCACCTGCTCGAACGGGTACTGGAAGACCTGGTGCACGTCCACCGCGACCACCATGCCGCCGCGCCGCGCTCCCGGGCGGGCCACACCCCGCGGCCGGGCCGGGCACGCCCCGCTTCAAACTCCCCGAACTTTATTGTCACCTCGGAGACAAGGCGGCGGCCGCCCCGCGCCCCTCGGCGGCCCTGCGGGTCCCGTCCCCGGCCAGAGCCACCGCCACCCTGCCTGCGAGGAAGCCCTGGGCTCCGCAGCTGCGCGCCGGGGCGGTCCCTGCCTTCGACGCGGTTAACTGCGGAGCGCGGAGCTGAAAATGACAAGACCCAGTCTCCAGCCGCCGTCCCCGGCTGAGAGCGCGCAGCCGAGCCCCGCGGCCCGAGGCGGGGGCCGCCTCCCACGCCCCAGAAATCGCCAGCCCCAGCACCGTCTAGGAAAGAACGGATTTGGCAGGGTGTCTCTGGCTGTAGAAAGCTCCTGTGCTAAGGTTCAACGTCGGGAGCAAGGAATAGAAAGGATACAAAAAGAACGTTGAGTGTTAGAACAGTCGTTGCTAGAAAGAGCAAGTTGGCCCTTTGATTCAGTAAGTTATTCCGTTTGCTCCTCCACAGTCGTTACCGTCCACACACTGCAGATTCGCAGCCAATTCAGCACCAGTCCTGCTGCCACAGAGAGAATAAGCCGCGTGAAGGTAGGAAAACGAAGGGCAGGATGAGTTACTGGTCGGGCTAAGACATGCTGGGGCCAGGCAGAACATGGAAGTTCTCTGAGGTTTGGGCGTCCACAGCTGCCCGTGCTATACATCTAAACTGGTAGATACAACCCTGGCCTTGGCCAAGTCTCCTAACACCCACTCACCCTGGAAGAGGCTGGAAGAAAATAACCTTACGCAGTGCCAGGCCTCTTTCAAACGCAAGCTCCAGTTTCTAAGGGTGCTAGGCTAATGCTCTCTTAAAATATGAAATCTGAAGCCTAAGGACCCAGGTTTGATTGTCCAGTACCCATGTAAAACAGATGCACAAATGGCGCATGTATCTGAGTTCATTTGCAGTACCTAGAGGCCCTGTCATGCCCATTCTATCTATATCTGCCCCCAAAATAAATGAATAAATAGAAAGAAAAAATATGAAATTTGGAACTGGGGCACTGGCTTACGGTAAAGCATTAGCCTTACCATGGCTGTATAGATGCTAGGCATGGCAGTGCTGGTGACTAACAAAAGACCCTGTCTGAATCAATAAATTGAAGACAGTTAAAAACACCCAAAGTCAACCTCTGGCCTCCACTCACATATTCACTCCCCCCCCACACACACACACATACACACACGTACACACACACATACTAGTGGGCATGCATACACTCACATTACACATGCAAAATCCTCTAATTCATTTGTTCTTGCACCATCTCCACACAACACCTCCACCACCTCCATTGACTGCTCAATTCCAAGGCAAGTACCTCGATTTCTCCATATTTGTCCACAACTATTCCAAATGCCCTGCCTTCTCTTATGTGCTTGTGAGTGAACTGTCCAGACTTCATTTAAGTCTTCCAAATGCAGGCACTGCTTAACAAACCATTCTCCTTTAGAAGGCAAATCAAAGCAAGGCACTGATCACTAAGTTGCTGAGTATTGTGGTGAACGCCCTGTAGTGTTTAAAGCTGGTCATGTTAGACTTGGGAACACACACATGGGAGCACATGCAGGAAGAGTCTTTTCACCACCCACATGTGATAAACATAGCATAAAGGATCACAGGAACATGGAAAAAAGAGAAAATAAAGTGATATAATTGTATTTATTACCTTTGAAAACATCATTTAATTACAAATATATATAGTGCGATATTTAATGAGGGCTGTTTTTATAACCAGCCCTAATTCATTACTGAAAGTTCCCATCCTCTTTCTTATTTGAAGGTATCTTTCTAGCAATAGCCCTGCTCTTTCCCACAGCATCAACATTTGCATCTACTAGAACCTTCCAGCCAGCACACAGGAACACTGTGTTTTCTTCCACCTTAAAACCCAAGAAAAGAGCCAGGCATGCTGGCTCATGCCTTTAAGCCCAGAATTTGGGAAGCAGAGGTAGGAGGATCACTGTGAGTTTGATGCCAGCCTGTGACTACCTAGTACATTCCAGGTCCACCTGGGCTACCTCAAAACAGCAACAAAAAGAAAGAAAGAAAGAGGGCTGGAGAGATGGCTTAGTGGTTAAGCACTTGCCTGTGATGACTAAGGACCCCAGTTCGAGGCTCAATTCACCAGGACCCACTTAGCCAGATGCACAAGGGGGCGCACACATCTGGAGTTCATTTGCAGTGGCTGGAGGCCCTGATACACCCATTCTCTCTCTCTCTCTCTCTCTCTCTCTCTCTCTCTCTCTCTCTCTCTGCCTCTTTCTCTGTCTGTTGCGCTCAAATAAATAAAAATAAACAAAAAAATTTTGAGAAAAAAGAAAGAAAGGAAAGAAAGAAAAATCAGTGTCCACTTCATACATTCCTACAGCCCTATTCTAAATTTTTGATCCACATGTGCTCCTCAGGATGGCTTATAATCTCCTGAACCCATTTTTACCAGCTTTGTCCCTACCACGCCTCTGAAACTATACTTAGCAGAAACATCAATGACAAAACTTCTAGGTCCAGTATGTTGCCTGAGACAAAACTTCTAGGTCCAGTATGTTGCCTGAGTTTTCCTGAGTAAACATTTATTTGTCCCAGAGAAATTTATTTGTCCCAGAGAAAGCATGAACAACAGACCAAAGAAACAATTACACCCAAGTCTAGCTCGGTGAACCAATGAGTTGGTGTGACTTACAAGAACATAGGTGAGTCAAAGGCAGGTACATCACTGAAAAGCCCTTCCCCCAGCATGGGTAATGACTCATGGAAGTTGCATCCCTGGTACTCCCTGCCCAACTTGCAGTCAGGTCACAGAAGAATCATCTCTCCCCACTGCTTATATGACTCAGGGAGAGGCCTTTTGAGCCTTGTAGCTTTCTGTGTTTCCTGAGTGCTGTTTCACTAACATCCTCAGTCTTAGGAGCCTCCTTCCAACCCCTACCTTCAAGACTTGAGATGCTGAATGAGGAGTAGTTCTGGTGCACTGCTCCTGCATAGGTTGAATTTCTGAATGAAGCAACTCCCTATGTTACCAACCGCCCTCGTGCCCTGAATCCTACCACCTGAGAGGTGGAGGTCAAGAGTTTGGGGCTAGCCTCAGCTGCATGTGACCCTATCTCAAAGAAGAATGAGAAAACGGGGCTAGAGAGATCGGTTAGCAGATATGTGCTTACCTGCAAAAAATGAGACCCATGTTCAGCTCTCCAGGTCCCATGTAAGCCAGATGCACAAGGTAATGCAAGCACACAAGGTCATACATGCACACAAGGTGTTGTATGTGTCTGCAGTTCAACTACAGTGGCTGGAGGCCCTGGCTCACCAATTCTCTTCCTTTCTCTCACTCTTGTTCTCATCCCCCAACTCATAAGAAAGGAGGAGGCAATCTGTTGGGCTTGCCTCAAAAAAAACAAGTGCAAAATCAAACAAAAATATTCCTTGGGCTACTGCATGGGCCCACAAAAAAAAAGAGATCAATTGCTTGCTGGAGTTTATTTGTAGGAGTAAATGGTATGCTTAGAAATAATATCCAAAAAAAGATAGTGGGTTTTTTCTTTTTTAAGATATATGTTAATTTATTTATTTGACAGAGAGAGAATGGGCACACCAGGGCCTCTAGCCACTGCAAACAAACTCCAGACCCATGTGCCACCTTGTGCATCTGGCTTATGTGGGTCCTGGGAAATCAAACTGGGGTCCTTTGGCTTTGCAGGCAAACACCTTAACCACTAAGCCATCTCCTCCAACCCAATAGTGTGTTTTGATATACTGAAAATTTTATTTTTAAAAAGACTTTTATTAGCATCCTCCATTCATACACACAATATACCCTGGTCATATTCCCCTCCCACCACCCTCCTCTGATACTCTTCCTATATAATTCCTTCACTGAACCCCTTCTTTCCAAATATTCTGTCTTCTATTTGATCATGTGTGTGTGTTTGCACTCTTGTTACACAGGTCTTGTGTATCCTGTATGCAATGGCCACTTTGTGTCTGGGAGACAGCATTTCACACACACACACCCTATCTTTTGGCACTTACATTCTTTCCACCTCTTCCACAGTATTTATTGAACAATTTAATCTAAAGAAAATGAAAAAGCTTCAGAAACAGGCTCATAACCCAGGTCCCTCATCCTTTTGCCTCTTCACTGGTAGGGCAGCAAGAAGCCAAATGCTTGGACTTATCAAAGCAAAAACAGTTACCTCTGCTCTCTGCCCTGAATTTTCATTAGCAAAACTCACTTAGCAGGAAGAAAGAGTGAAGTCTAGTAACAAACATCTTTTTGTCACAAACCATGGTCAACTAATATTCCAAAAAGATTCCCTTCTGGTCCACTCTTCTGTAGGCCCCATATTTGTCCCATCCCATTCAATTCTCCCAGAAATAATTACTGTTTCCATTATTAAAAAACTCTTCATTATCCATTGCTTCCTTCTACCCTCATGAGAAAGGAGTACATGGGTTTCTGAATAGTTCTGGGCTACTGGGTAGCCCATTCCTGGTCCCTTTTCTTCATTAGTACATTTTTATTTTTATACTTTTTCTTATTCCTGTTGTCAGTTTGTAAGGGTTTTAGACCTTAGTGAATGCAAAGCCAAAATAAGCACAGCCAAAACAGAAGAGTGGAGAAAGATTGATTACCTGCCACAGAGAATGAGAGTGTGTGGGAGTCATTCACGAAGATAACTCTCAAGAAAACAAGGGAAGTATGGGTTTTATTTAGGAGGTCTATACATAGATATATAGGGATGGGCCACCGGAGGTCACAGTTTAAAATAAAACAGTAATAACACAGTAGACACATTTTTGTGCATGCTTAGCTCAAAGTCATGGAACACATATGGGAAAAGGTTACAATGATGGATGGAAAATGCTTATGGGCATGCTTGCCTATTACCATAAAGCTTGAGCAAAAGTAAAGGATATTTTGAAGATCTGTGAGCACAGGAGTCTGCCCCTAAAAACGCCTGCCTTACTTAGTCACCAACAAGTGCATTTTGATGGACCTTCAGAGGGTAGAGGGGACAGCTCCCTTGGCCCCTGCATGTCTGTCTGCCCTCACTCCACTCTGATCACCAGTTTCTTCCTGAATGTGTCCTCTGGCAGCTGGTCATCAACCTCTGACTAAATGCCCACAAAGGCAAAGACTGTGTCCTGAGAGGTGAAAGGACCCTGTGGGGCTGGTTGGCCAAGCGACTGATCTGAGAACAAATACCACCTGCCAGTTTCAAGGACATTAAAACAGTTTAAGGTAGAAATCCATGCCAAATTTAACATAAGGCCTGTAATCTTGCAGCTTAGAGGCAAGCCCAGTTTGTACAACAGCAATCTTACTTGCTCTGTATATCCCTGGGGGAGAAAAAGGGCACTGTGAAACCAATTTCTTGCAGAACTAGTCAGGGACTTGGGTTTCCTTGACTAGTTAATTTCTAATGTGCTGGTCAACATTATTTGGTCTTTAAGACACCAGATTCGTTACTTACCAAAGAACTTTTATAAGATATCAAATGTCTTTTGTATTTTAAAGTGAAGTGGAAGATCTGAATATAGTCAATGTCTATTACATTTTAGTTGAATGAATTAATGCTAGATTAATGAATGCATTTATGAATAAATGCTGGGAAAATTAAGTGGACAGGTAACTTCCATCTTTATACTCTGTTTTACTCACATTTCTGGTGAATCCAGTTTCCTTTTCTGACCATTTTGACCATCTGTCAATGGTTCTTTCTTTTTTAAAAAAAAAAATTTGGTTATTTTTATTTGTTTTTTTGAGAGCAACAGAGATTGAGAAAGAGAGAGAGAGAGGGAGAGAGAGAGAGAGAGAGAGAGAATGGGCACACCAGGGCCTCCAGGCACTGCAAACGAATTCCAGATGTGTACGCCTCCCTGTGCATCTGGCTAACATGGATCCTGGGGAATGAAGCCTTGGACCAGGGTACTTAGGCTTCATAGGCAAGCGCTTAACCACTAAGCCATCTCTCTAGCCCAATGGTCCTTTTTTCTAATCTTGTATCAAATGTGTCAACTTTTCACCACAGGTGCTAAGGACTGAGAGGATCTGCATTATTCACTCTTCTCAGCCCAGCACCTATTGTAATACCTGGAATATATTGCATTCAGTAGATGTGTAATTATTCTTATTATAAGCTATGAGCTTCAAGCATTTCCTTCTTGCCCCATAACTTAGTTGCTCTACTACAAAGTGACTGAATGGGGACTCCTAGGTTTCAAGCAACTGGCAAGACTTTCAGGAACAAGGACCAAAGACCAGAGTTACTAAAACCAAAATGCAAAGGGGGAATTTAACTTTTTAGGGAGAACAAAGCCAAATCACAGAAAAATTCAATAAGGGTTGTAAGACACATGGATTTGTTGAACCAGAATTCTCTTCTCCCTTATAAGAAAGAAATTGATCACAGACTGAAAGAAAGTAGGAGATCTGTAGTCATAAAGGGAGGAAAATCTTCAGGGCAAGGAACCAGCTGGTCATCAAAACACCCAACATGTCACAGAGATCCTAGAAAGTTCCCTAAGTTAATGCCCAGCAAATAAACACATAAGGTCTTCATAGGATGAGGCAGCAAAAAAAATTAAATGAATAAATAATAAATAATTAAAATTAAAGCAAGAATGTTAATAAATGGAGACTGGGCAGAAAAAAGGGAGATAGTGTTAAAATTTTAGAAACGGGGCGTGAGGGATGGCTTAGCAGTGTAGGTGTTTGCCCGCAAAGCCAACAGACCCTGGTTCAATTCCCCAGGACCCACGTTAGCCAGAGGCACAAGGGGGCGCATGTGTCTGGAGTTCATTTACAGTGGCTGGAGGCCCGGGCACGCCCATTCTTTCTCTCTCTCTCTCTCTCTCTCTACCCCTTTTTCTCTGTCAAATAAATAAATAAATAAAAACAAATATTAAAAAAAATTTAGAAACAAAAAGCTAGGTATTATAATTCATGACTGGAATCCCTACATTCTGATGGTTGAAGGAGGATTTTAACGTTGAAGCCACTCTGAACCACAATGTGAGTTTCAGGCCATTCGAACTGCATAGCAAGGCTCTATCAAAAATAAAACATTTTTAGATTTGGCTCAGCCATTAAGGGGTCTTGCTTTAAAATTATTTTTAAAAAGCAATAAAGCATTTATTTATTTATTTATTTTCAGTTTTTTAAATTTTTATTAACATTTTCTATGATTATAAAAAAATATCCCATGGTAATACCCTCCCTCAACCCCCACACTTTGAAATTCCATTCTCCATCATATTACCTCCCCATCTCAATCATTGTACTTAAATACATACATTACCAACCTATTAAGTACCCTCATCCCTTCCTTTCACTTCACTTTATAAATCCTTTTTAACTTACTGGCCTCTGCTACTAAATATTCTCCTTCTCATGCAGAAGCCTAATCATCTGTAGCTAGGATCCATATATGAGGGAGAACATGTGGCGCTTGGCTTTCTGGGCCTGGGTTACCTCACTTAGTATAATCCTTTCCAGGTCCATCCACTTTTCTGCAAATTTCATAACTTCATTTTTCTTTACCGCTGAGTATAACTCCATTGTATAAATGTGCCACATCTTCATTATCACTCATCAGTTGAGGGACATCTAGGCTGGTTCCATTTCCCAGCTATTATAAATTGAGCAACAATAACCATGGTTGAGCATGTACTTCTAAGGAAATGAGATAATTCCTTCGGATATATGCCTAGGAGTGCTATAGCTGGGTCATATGGTAGATCAATCTTTAGCTGTTTTAAGAACCTCCACACTGATTTCCACAATGGCTGGACCAGATTGCATTCCCACCAGCAGTGAAGAAGGGTTCCTGTTTTTCCACATCCCCACCAACATTTATGATTATTTGTTTTCATGATGGTGGCCAATCTGACAGGAGTGAGATGGAATCTCAATGTTTTAATCTGCAGTTCCCTGATGACTAGTGACGTAGAACATTTTTTTAGATGCTTATATGCCATTCATATTTCTTCCTTTGAGAACTCTCTATTTAGCTCCATAGCCCGTTTTTTGATTGGCTTGTTTGATTCCTTATTATTTAACTTTTTGAGTTCTTTGTATATCCTAGATATTAATCCTCTATCAGATATGTAGCTGGCAAAGATTTTTTCCCATTCTGTAGGTTGCCTCTTTGCTTTTTTCACTGTGTCCTTTGCGGTGCAAAATCTTTGTAATTTCATTAGGTCCCAGTGGTTAATCTGTGGTTTTATTGCCTGAGCAATTGGGGTTGTATTTAGAAAGTCTTTGCCAAGACCAATATGTTAAAGGGTTTCCCCTACTTTATCCTCTAGCAGTTTCAGAGTTTCAGGTCTGATGTTAAGGCCTTTAATCCATTTGGACTTAATTCTTGTGCATTGAGAGAGAGAAGAATCTATTTTCATCCTTCTGCAGATATATATCCAGTTTTCCCAATACCATTTGCTGAAGAGGCTGTCCTTTCTCCAAAGAGTATTTTTGGCATTTTTATCAAATATCAGGTGGCTATAGCTCCCTGGGCTTACATCTGGGTCCTCTATTCTGTTCCACTGATCTACATGTCCGTTTTTGTGCCAGTACCAAGCTGTTTTTGTTACTATGGCTCTGTAGTATAGGTTAAAATCAGGTATGGTGATACCACCAGCCTTATTTTTGTTGCTCAGTATTATTTTAGATATTTGAGGTTTTTTGGGATTCCAAATGAATTTTTGGATTGTTTTTTCTATTTCCATGAAGAATGCCTTTGGAATTTTGATAGGGACTGCAGTAAATGTGTAGATTGCTTTTGGTAAGATTGCTATTTTCACAATATTGATTCTTCCAATCCAGGAACAAGGGATGTTTTTCCACTTCCTAGTGTCTTCTGCAATTTCTCGCTTGAGTGTTTTAAAGTTCTCATTGTAGAGATTCTTTACTTCCTTAGTTAGGTTTATTCCAAGGTACTTTATTTTTTTTTTGATGCAATTGTGAACGGGAGTGATTCTCTGATTTCATCCTCTGTGTGTTTATTGTTAGCATATATGAAGGCTACTGATTTCTGTATATTTATTTTGTATCCTGCCACATGGCTGTAGGTGTTTATCAGATCTAACAGTTTGCTAGTAGAGTCTTTAGGGTCCTTTATATATAGAATTATGTCATCTGCAAATAATGATAACTTGATCTCTTCCTTTCCATTTGTATCCCTTTTATGTGTGTCTCTTGCCTTATTGCTATGGCCAAGACTTCCAAAACTATATTAAATAAAAGTGGGGACAGTGGACAACCTTGTCTTGTTCCTGATTTTAGTGGAAAAGCTTCCAGTTTTCCCCCGTTTAGTAATATGTTGACTATAGTCTTGTCATAAATAGCATTTATTATATTGAGATACGTTCCTTCTGTTCCCACTCTCTATAAGACTTTTATTGGATTTTGTCAAATGCTTTCTCTGCGTCTAATGTTATGATCATGTGATTTTTGTCCTTCAACCGATTTATATAATATATTACATTTATAGATTTGCATATATTGAACCATCCCTGCATCTCTTGGATAAAGCCTACTTGGTCACAGTGAATGATCTTTTTGATATATTCTTGTATTCTGTTTGGCAATATTTTGTTGGAAATTTTTGCATCTATATTCATGAGGGAGATTGGTCTGTAATTTTGTTTCTTTGTTCTGTCTTTGCCTGGTTTTGGTATCAGGGTGATGCTGGCCTAATAGAAGGAGTTTGGTAGAATTCCTTCTTTTTCTATTTCCTGGAAAACCTTAAGAAGCAATGGTGTTAGCTCTTCCTTAAAAGTCTGGTAAAATTCAACAGTGAATCCATCTGGGCCTGGGCTTTTTTTTAGTTGGGAGATTATTGGTAACTGTTCGGATCTCCATGTTTGTTATAGGTCTATTTAAGTGATTAATCTCATTTTGATTTAGTTTAGGTAGGTCATATAGATCAAGGAAATCATCCATTTCTTTCAGATTTTCATACTTTGTGGAGTATATGCTTTTATAGTATGTCCCTATGATTTTTTGAATTTCTCTGGAATCTGTTGTGATGTTACCTTGTTCATCTCTGATTTTATTAATTTGTGTCTCTTCTCTCTTTCTTTTGGTCAGATTTGCAAAGGGTTTATCAATCTTATTTATCCTTTCAAAGAACCAACTCTTTGTTTCATTAATTCTTTGGATTTTTTGTTTCTAGTTCGTTAATTGCTGCCCTAATGTTTATTATTTCTCCCCATCTACTGATTTTTGGTTTGCCTTGTTCTTCTTTTTCCAAGGCTTTAAGGTGAAGCATTAGGTCGTTTAATTGCAACCTTTCTAATTTCTTAATATAGGCACTTAAAGCTATAAATTTACCTCTTAGAACTGCCTTCATTGTGTCCCAGAGATGTTGGTATGTTGTGTTCTCATTATCGTTTGACTCTATAAATTTTTTGATTTCCTTCTTGATTTCTTCATTGACCCATTCATCATTTAGTAGTGTATTGTTTAGTTTCCATGATTTTGTGTATGCTCTATAGCCTTTCTTGCTACTGATTTGTAGTTTAATTCCATTGTGGTCAGATAGAATGCAAGGAATTATTTCAATTTTCCTGAATTTATTAAGATTTGCTTTGTGTCCTAATATATGGTCTATTTTAGAGAATGTTCCATGTGCTGCTGAAAAGAATGTATATTCTGCAGCCTTTGGATGAAATGTCCTGTATATATCTGATAAGTCCATTCCTTCTATGACCTCATTTAGTCTAGATGCCTCTTTGTTTATTCTTTCCCGGGATGACCTGTCAATTGATAAGAGTGGGGTGTTAAAGTCACCCACCACCACTGTGTTTGGTGTTATCTGTGACCTTAGTTCTAATAGTGTTTGTTTGACGAATTTGGGACCCCCATGTTAGGTATGATTTTGGTCTCAGTCAAGTTGCTGCCTCGGTCGTCGGGCTACTGTTCTGATTTCTGGAGCTGGGCACTGGCTTTTCCTGCAGGGCAAGCCAAGCCTGGCAACTGTGGCCCTGCAGATCAGCTCCCCCACGGCTGGAACTGCTGCTGTGAAAGCTGCCTCTGCTGGGTCTGTCAGCAGCTCAAGCTGCTGCTGCTGGGCCCACTGCTGCTGTTGACTCTGCTGCTGCTGCTGCTGCTGCAGCTGCGACTTCTGGAGCCACTGCTGTTGCTGAAGCTGCTGTTGCTGGGTCTGCTGTTGTTGCCACTCCTGGGTCTGCTGCTGCTGGGGCCGCTGGTACCGGTTCCGGAGCTGCTGATATTGCTGCCGTACTATGCTCCTGCTTGGGTCCCACTGTCAGCTCAAGTTTGCGTGGCCGGGTACCGGGACGCTGCTCTGTTCACCAGAGCTGGGCTCAGGCAGTGGGGGAGGGGAGGGAGCCGCAGCTGCTCTGGTTCTCTCGCTGCTCCACGTGTCCTTCTACCTCGCGGTCTGCTCCTCCGCTGCTCACTGCCGCTCTCCCTTCATGTTTCCTGAGTTGCGGAGAGCGCCGGTGTGAGGGGAAGCTCCCGCACCTGGCTTTTCCTGCGGCTGGAGCAGAGCCCAGCGGCTTTCTGGTGCACCCCACTGCTACCGCGGTTGGCGGAGCTGCTGGGGCTGGTTTTGCTGGCCTGTGCAGGCTCTGGATACTCTGGATCTCTCCTACTTCTCCGCTGCTGCTTCAACTTCCTATACACCTCACTTTTTAGTAAAAGTGTGTATTTTGCTGAGGTTTTTTGGTCTTTTTCCCCCCAGGCTGCTTTGGCCTGGTACCTACGCCGCCACCTTAACCGGAAGTCATCGAAAGGTGTGTATTTATGTTTGCCATTTTTGTGTGTGTAGTTCTGTTTCTACCTTTGTTGTCTTGTATTAACTCGTATTTGAGTACTGCTTGTTTTTTCCAGGTTTCTTATATGTGTGCTTTTTCTTTTCTTCAGCATGGAGGATTCTGTCAAGTATTTTCTGTAGAGCTATTTTGTCTTCAAATACTCCTTTAACCTGCTTTTGTCATGGAATGTCCTTATTTCTTCGTCTATTTGAATGGATAGCTTTGCAAGATAAAGTAACCTTGGTTGACAGTTGTTATCTTTCAGAACTTGGAATACATCACTCCAAGCCCTTCTGGCTTTAAAAGTTTGTGTTGAATAATCTGCTGTAATCCTGATGGGCTTGCCTTTGTAGGGAACTTTATTTTTCTCTCTAACTGCTTTCAATATTTTTTCTTTGGTGTGTGTGTGTTTGGAAGTTTGATTATAATATGGCAAGGAGAGGTTCTTTCCAGATTTTGTCTGGCTGCGGTTCTAAAGGCTTCCTGTATCTGCATTGGCACCTCTTTCCCAATTTGGGGGAAATTTTCTTCTGTGATTTTGTTGAAGAAGCCTACTATGCCCTTAGAGTGGAATTCTTCTCCTTCTACTATGCCCTGAATTCTTATATTGGATCTTTTCATAGTGTCCCAAATATCTTGAAATTCTTACTCATACTTTTCTCTAAGTTTGTCTTTTTCTTTGTTGGCCTGTATTAGATCTGCCACCTGGTCTTCTAGCTTAGATATTCTGTCCTCTCCTTCATCCATTCTACGGGTAAGATTTTCTACAGATTTTTTTTTTTTTATTTCATTGAGTGATTTCTTCATTGCTAGTAGTTCTGAGTGGTTTTCCTTTATTATTTCTATTTCCTTATTTATGTCTATTATTGACCTCTTTATTTCATTAGATTGGTGTCCTGCATCTTCTTAATTTCCTCTTTGATTCTTTTGATTTGTTCTTTGACTTCTTTGAACATGTTTACAATCATTTTTTTGAAATTTTTCTCAGGCATTTCCTCTAACTTGTTCTCACTGGAGGTCATTTCTGATGTATTAATACTTTTAGGTGGATTTATATTGTGTTGATTTTTAGTGTTTCTTGTGTTGTAATGTATATATTTTTGCATCTTGGATTAAGTTAATGCTTGGATTTTCTAGCTAGCTGGCTATTCTTAAATGTATCAATTGATTTAATGTTATATATCTTCAGGGTAGGAGCTTAAGGTGTTAGGTGTGGCTCTTAAGACTCTCAGAGTATCTACAAAGGTGTTCCTAGGTGTTGAGTTTCCATGCTAGGGGAGTATTCAAGTAGGCTGAGTGGAATAAAACACATGTAGGTTCTAAAATTTAACTAAACACTGTACACATTCAATCAAAAACAGCACGAATTATTTATGCAAAAGTAGTTATTATAACAACCAGATCCTCTATCAACAAAGAGGTTAAGATTTCTTTCTGTTGAGGGATCCAAGTCATCTTATGATCAAGTAAGAACCTTCCCTGGTGCAATCCCAGTTACCTTTTGGATGATTTTGGTCTCAGTCAAGTTGCTGGCTGGGTCGTTGGGCTACTGTTCTGATTTCTGGAGCTGGGCACTGGCTTTTCCTTTGGGGCAAATCGAGCCTAGAAACTGTGGCCCTGCAGATCGGCACCCCTGCTGCTGGATCCGCCGCTGTTGCTCCTGAAGCTGCCGCTGCTGGATCTGTCGACACTGCTGCTAAAGCTGCCACTGCTGGGTCTGTCACCTCTGCTGGGTCCACCACTGCTAATGCTGCTTTAGCTGCCACTGCTGGATCTGTTGCTGCTGCAGCTACTGGATCTGCCACTGCTGGGGCTGCTGCTGCTGGTGCCGGGGCTACTGATGTTGCTGCCAGACTCTGCTCCTGCTTGTGTCCTGCTGTCCGCTCAAGTTGGCATGGCCAGGTCCAGGGACCACTGCTCTGTTCGCTGGAACTGGGCACAGGTGGTGGGGGAGGGGAGGGAGCCACAGCTCTTTTCGTTCTCTCACTGTTCCATGTTTTCTTCTACCTTGTGATCTGCTCCTCCATTGCTCACTGCCACTCTCCCTTCACGTTTCTTGAGTTGCGGAGAGCTCCTGTGTGAGTGGAAGCTCCCCTCACCTGGCTTTTCCTGTGGCTCAAGCCAAGCCTGGCGGCTTTCTGGTGAGCTGCCACGGTCGGCGGACCTGCCGGGGCCACTTTTGCCAGCCTGTGCGGGCTCTGGATATCTTCTACTTCTCCACTGCCATTTCGATTTCCTATTCACCTCACTTTTTAGTAAAAGTGTGTATTTTGCTGTCTTTGCAGTCTTTTCCCCCCTATGCTGCTTTGGCATGGTACCTAAGATGCCATCTTAACTGGAAGTCTAGCATTTTTAATAATTTTATTTATTTATTTGCAAGCAGAGAGAACGTGAGGAAATGGGCTTGCCAGGGCTTCTAGCCACTCACTTCAAATGACCTCCAGATGCATGTGCCACTTTGTACATCTGGCTTTACATGGGTACTGAGGAATCAAACTTGGGTCCTTTGGCTTTGATGGCAAGCAATTTAACCACTAAGCCATCTCTCCAGCCCTAAAATAAAATAAAAGCATTTTAAACAAAATGTATTTTAAGAAAGTAACTAAGAAAGGATCTCATGGCATACACTTGGGATCCTGGCTATTAGGAGGCTGATATCCAGTTTTGACTACAAAGTAGGTTCAAGACCTGCCTAGGCAATGTCTTATTTTTGCATGTGTGTACTTGGTATGGGTGTATATTTCTGTTTGTGGGGTACACGTGTGTGTGTGTGTGTGTGTGTGTGTGTGTGTGTGTGTGTGTGTGTGAAGACTAGAAATCAACATTGGATGTCTTCCTGAATTACTCTCCACCTTTTCTTAAAATTTTTTAGAGAGAGAATTGGTGTTCCAGGGCCTCACACACTCAGTTGAACACCAGACACTTTTGCCACCTAGTGGGCATGTGTGAACTTGCGCTTGCCTCACCTTTGTAGTCTGGCTTTCATGGGACCTGGAGAGTCGAACAGGGTCCTTACGCTTTGCAGGCAAGCCCCTTAACCGCTAAGCCATCTCTCCAGCCCTCCACCTTATTTTTTAAGACAGGTCTGTCACTGAACCTAGAATCCCCAATTCAGCTAGATGAGCTAGCTAGCAAACCTTAGGGATGCCTCCTCAGTGCTGGGGTTACAAGCATGCACCACCATGCCTGGCTTTAATATGGGTGCTGGAGATCTGAACCCAGTTCCTCACGTTTTTATGACAAGCACTTTATCTGCTGAGCCATTTCCCCAGCCCTGAAAAATCTGAACATTTAACAAGAAAACCCCAGAGTCAATCCCTAGTACTGCAGAAAAAAAAAAAAAAAAGAAAGAAAGATAAGGGAAGAGGTGGGGAGCAGAGAACTGAGGAAGACTTTCCTGAGAAAGTATTAGTTAAGCCAAAATAAAAAGAGGGAAGAGAGGAGAAATGGCATGCTCATATTTGGGGAATGATTGTTCTGGGATTTTGGGTTGAGGGAATGGACAGGCAAAGGTCTCACTCTGCTGGCGTGTTGAACAATGGGCGGAAGGCCAGAGCAGTGGAGCAGAGTCCCGAGAGGCAAGCAGAGCAAGGCTCTGGCTCACACAGGTCTCACCGGCTCCAACTGCATGAGATGGGATGCTACTAACACTTGATCAGGGAAGAGATGCAGTCTAGGAAAGATGAATTCAAGCATTTTCTCCAAAGGTATAAATTTTTCTTTTGAAATGAACTTATAGATTAATAGAAAATAATGATACTTGGGCTGGAGAGATGGCTTAGTGCTTAAGCACTTACCTGTGAAGCCTAAGGACCCCAGTTTGAGGCTTGATTCCCCAGGACCCACTTAAGCCAGATGCACAAGGTGGCACATGCATCTGGAGTTTGTTTGCAGTGGCTGGAGGCCCTGATGTGCCCATTCTCATTCTCTCTCTCTCTTTCTCTCTCTCTTTGTCATTCTCAAATAAATAAATAAAAATAAAATTAATAAAAAGAAAATAATGATACAAATTTCATTTGCAAGTAGAGTGCATGATGTAAATGAAACTTAAAGAAAATGCTAGATCTTAAAGTTTAAATCATTTCCTTTTTCTTTCTTTTTTTAAAGACAGGGTCACATTATGTAGTTTAAACTAACCTTGGATTTGAAATCCTGCTTTAATCTCTCTGTACTAGGGTCACAGTGTGTAATGCTGGCTTAAATAGCATTTTAAGCTTCAGGAAGAAGTAGAGATTTGGAACTCTGGCAGGAAGATGGTGACCGGTTATGGGAGAAGGACACTGCCCAGTAAGACCATGTCCCCAAACCCGTGCTTGGCGTGCAGTTTTCTAAATCCCAACCATCTACAAATCTGCATTTTATATTTTATCAAAATTACACTGACTACCTATTGTGTGGAGAGGTGATAGAGCATTGCTGCATCCCTCAGACAATGGTGGCTAGGATGGTAGTGGCACGGCTATAGTGGTGAGCAATGCTTAGATTCTGGCTCTCATGTGAAGGGAGGGAGAGGTGGCATGGTGTGCTGAGCTATAAGAAATAGAACAAAAGAGGGGAGGGAAGGGCCACCCCGGTCACCACCTAAAGAAAGCTTGCCTGTCTGTAGAAGAAGTCAAATCCCACAATATTAGTGTTCTGGGGCAGATACAATTAAGTACCACACGCTGGGTGGCTTGAAGAGAGAAATATGTCACTTCACAGTTCTGGGATTTAGGGAGTAGGAATCTAATCAAGGTGTCACCAGCAGGTTTTGTTCCTTCTGACTTTCCCATACCTTATGCATTTACTAGCTATAGATGGCATTTTCCCTGTGCCTTCACACATCTTCCCTCTTTGTCTCTGAATTTTTATAATACCACTAATACTAGATTAAGAGATATATTACTGCTTAGTGTGGATGGCTCTAGATTCAATCTTGAAGACCACACAGAAAAGGATAAGACAGCCTAGTAATGTAAATTAATTCAACTGTTATGGACTGACTACAGTTTACCACTGAAAAATACATATGTTAAATTTATAAGCTCAGTGCCTTTGGACATGGCTGTCTGTTACCTATCTACTTCTTTAGGGGATTGGAGACTGCATCTAGTATCTCACACATGCTATGCACATACTATATCACTGTTCACATATTGCGAGACTGTGCTGGGTTATAACACCAGTTTATAGAACTGGGTTGTAAACCTAGTTTATGGAACTATAATTAGAGCTGAAGACCTTTGAAATGGTATTTAAAGCAAAATAAAGTTATAAAAGTGGACTCTAACCTACTATGAGTGGTACCATTACAAGAGGAAGAGTTTTATAAAGATGGGGAAAAGGATGTCAACTATAAACCAAGGAGAAACAAACCCCCTGATATCCTAATCTCCGACTCATAGCCTCAGAACACATCCTGTTGATTAATCCATCCTTGGGCACCTTGTTATGAACCTTAGCAAACCAATACATCTAAGCTTGATCCACTTCTACAGGTCCCTTTCTCCCCAATGAGATGACATTCACAGGTACTGGGTTTGGATGCTAACACCTTTTTAGAGAACACAATCAATCCCATACTACCAGACATACACAAGCAGAGATGAGAAAGAAGAGATATCCTGGTGGCACCCAATCTCCATTTCCAGCTCCTGAGTCCCATGACTTATCTTATTCTTTATAGACCCTTCCTGGAGTCACTGAGCTTCCACAGTATCCTTCCAGGAACTCTTTTCTTTAGAGCTTAACTTAATTTTAGTTTTATATCACTTTGAAATGAGACTCCTACCTAATAGGAGGTACTTTGATTTTAGATGCCAGAAGAAAGGCAGGAAAGTTTATTGCCCAATCTTATTCCATCTCTAAATCATCCAGCTCTTAAGACCTTTCAAAGTTGCATTGCCAATCATACTTGATTTTTGGTTTCTTGTCCTCACTTTAATTGTTTAAAAATTCAATAAAAAATTTGTTCATTTTGTTTGGTAAAATTATATGCTTTAAGGCCAATCATCTACACTGTAAGGACAAAAAAGGAATCATTCTTTGAAATTGCACTAGCAATTAATGGCATGCACTTTAAAAGCATCTATCTAAAATGATTCCTGTCTGAGAAGAATAATTTTAGAAGACTGATCTCACAGCAGACTGGAGGCCAGAAGTTACTGCAGGGCAGTTGTGCTCATACCACAGACAATAGTGATGATAAGATCTGAAGGCATACCAAGATCCTCAAGTGAAGTGGTGTTTGCTTAGCCCATGTGAGGCTTTGGGGTGCCCTTTATTAAAATAAAGAAGAAAGTAAGGAAGGAGTAAAGGAAGTGAGAAATGGTGGGAGGAGAGAGGGAGAGAGAAGAAAAAAGAAAGGAAGGAAGTAAAGAAGAAAAGAAAGGGAGGGAGAGAGGGCAATTTAATGCAATGCAACTTGAAAAGCTAGGGAATAACATATTAAATCTAATGTGATTAATCTTGTTTCTTTTCTGGTGTGAGTATATGTGTGTGGTGGGTGTGCCTGAGTGTTATATGTATACGTGTTCGTGTGTGTGTGTGTGAGAGATGTGTGGGCTTGTATCAGAGGGTGTTTATGAATGTGTAGGTACATGTTTGTAGAGGCCAGAGGATGTTGGGTGGCCTTTTAAATTATTTTTCCACTTTACTCTTACTGAGACAGCATCTCTCACTGAATGTAGGGCTCACCAATTGTGATAGACTAGCTAGCCAGTGAGCCTAAAGACCTGTATGTCTCTACCTCCTCATCACCAGGGTTATAGTCACAACCACCATGGCTGGCATTTTTATGAGGGGTTGGGGATAATTTGTTCTGTTTAGATTTTTTTCTTGTTGCTACGGATAGAACCCAAAGCCTCACATAGACTAAGTTGATGTTATATCACTGAGCTCCACCTTCAGTCCTCTAAGTGAGTAATGGTAACCTTGACTAATGGTTACATGTTTTATCTTGAAGACTGGTGACATGAACTGAAATGGAAATGTCAGCCAATGAAACATAACTTTGGAATAATGACAACTATCAAATAATGTCTGTTCCCAAGTCCAGGTGCTATTCAAAGCTGCATATATGTCCTCAGTCTCTGCAACAATCCAGAGATGCATCTTGATTCATTTCCCTCATGTACAGGGATTTTGAGACATCTTTGGGAAAATACACTATGAGGGAACAAAAATAATGTAGGATTGGGTAGAGATTTAAGCTAGTTCTTAATTTGTCTCCATTTAAGGCCACATCAGTCCCCAGAAAGCTCTGGAGTGGACCCTCTTGAGACAAGCTGACTGGATGGACAAGTCCCCTTCGATAAAAGACAAGTCTCAATAAATAGGTCAGTTTTGTGGCAGTGAGAAGCCAGGTCCTGAGGAGAGGAGTGGGCAGGACACACCATGTCATTATATGGTGTGGTGGTTTGATTCAGGTGTCCCCCATAAACCTGGGTGTTCTGAATGCTAGGTTCCCAGCTGATGGAGATTTGGGAATTAACACCTCCTGGAAGGAGTGTATTGTTGCGGGCGGGCTTATAGGTGTTATAGCCAGTGTTTGACACACTGTCCTGTTGCTATTGTCCACCTTATGTTGGCCAGGGGGTAATGTCCACCCTCTGCTCATGCCATCATTTTCCCCTGCCATCATGCAGCTTCCCCTCAAGCCTATAAACCAAAATAAACCTCTTTTTCCCAAAAGCTGCTCTTGGTCAGGTGATTTCTACCAGCAATGTGAACCTGACTGCAATATATGGTTACCCATGGAATCCTGAAGCATAGAGAAACTAACTCATCCAAAGCTGTCAGAATTGGGCTTCCCCAGTGTTAGTCTGCAAAGAGATAATCTTACCAGTACAAAGTAACTATAAAAAAACTGTAATGACTTGAACCCAAAGCACACAAAGGCCCAGATTGAAGGCAGTGCTATTTGTAACAAAAGGACATAGTATGAAAAAGAAAGCTGGTAACTTATGAACTCATAGGAAAATAAAATTCAAGAAGCAGATGTTAATATTGGAGAAATTATTCCTACAAATAGAAGATATACAAAATTCTTTCAATATCTCCCCATTGTTGGAAACAAAAATGTTAACATCAGGATTTATCTAAAACAACTGCTTCTCACTGGGGATGGTGGCCCACATCCAAAGTCTGAGCTTTTGGGGATTGAGGCAAGAAGATCTGAAAGTTCAAGGCCAGTCATAGCAAGTTGTAGGCCAGTGTGAGCTGCACAGTGAAACCCTGCCTTGAAAATAAAAATCTTTTAGCAGGGCATGGTGCTCATTCCTATAATCCCAACCCTTGGAAGGCTGAGGGAGGAGAAATGTTGTGGGCTCAAGGACACTAGTTACATAGTCAATAAGCAAGACAGGCTGGGCTACAATGACAGATCTGTCTGGGGGGGGGGGGGATATACCTGATTCTCTCCATAAGGGTTAGCTAATCAAGCAAGCTGACATATCAAAAGAACATGCATTTTTCATTTTTATTTTTGAGAGAATCTCTCAACATGTAGCTCAGGCTGTCTACAAATTCATAATGCTCCTGCGTCAGCCACCCAAGTCCTGGGATTACAGGTGTGCACAACCAGACCTAGCTTTTATTTTCACCTCCTCTCCTTTTGGGCTAAAGATAAAATCCAAGCCCTTGTGCATGCTACAGGCAACAAATCCTTTGTCACTGAGCCACTTCTGCAGCCCCACAAAGAGATTTCTCATTGGCAAGGTGATCATGCTTAGAATGAAGTGATTCCTGATTGTGCACCTTTAACCACTGAGCCATCTCTCCAGCCAGACATGCTTTTATTTGCTATGGTTATTGCATTCTGTTGTGTTTGGTGAGCAGGAAGAGAGCCCTGCTTGTATTTTCTACAGGAAATAACATTCCAGTGGTGATGTCAGAATCTGTTGGGAAAACCAATTAACCAACTGTCAAAGGGTGGGAAGATCATTCTTAGTCCTCCAAAGATGCTCATTAGTTCACCCACAGCTGCTTCTCTAACCTCAGAGCTTGGACAAAGAGGAAGCCAAAATGGCAACTTTTCTGGGCATAAATCCTAAAGGATTGCTTCATTTACTACAATACACAATTACAAGCAGCCAAAAGCTGCCCCACAACCTTGGAATGAATGACAGATGTCACAGCTCATGATTAATCAACAAAGGACCCCAGAAAAAAAGGCCAGTCAAGACCTTCACTCTAGCAGTTCTGAAACTAGAAGGAGTTGGCAAGGGGAATTAAACAAGAAAAAACAGTTCAGGCTAGTTCCTGGGACAAGCATTCCTAGGATTTAAAGGCTTGTGTGAAGTGAGTCAATAACTCCCCTGTACATCTAATTACTATATATCCTTTCCACAGATGTGGGTTAAGTATTTTCTGTGTACCTGGCTCTGAATATATTATAAAAAAATGAAGATGTGGTTCTTCCTTTCCATCCTCAAATTAGAATCCTATTCTCCTTCAGGCTTTTGCTTTACCCTAATAAACTCTAGTCCCAGGATATGAAGAGAAGGTTCTACCCAGGCTTCAGGGCAGAAATGTAGTGGGCACAGGACCCAGTCTGGACCAGTAAGGTATAAAAAGAATTTTATAAGAGCTTTTGGAAGGTAGCTATGCTCCCACTGAGTGTAAATAAGAACATGACCCCAGCCAAGGCTACAAACATCCTATCAGTTAATAAACCTTGATTTGACATTTTATTAGTCAGCTTTCTGCCACTGGGCAAAGTATCTGAAATAATCAACTTAAAAGGAGGAAATATTTATTTTGGCTCTAGGCTTCAGACCTTTTGTGAGGTCATTTGGTTCCATTGTGTTTAGACCTGTGGCAAGACAGAACATCATGGCTGGGAAGTATTCACCTCATGGCAGCAATGAAGCAATAGAAAACAGAGCAGATAGAGTCCCAGTGCCCCCTTCAAGGGCACACTCCTACTGCCCTAACTTTATTCCACTGTACCCCATTTCCTAAAGGTCCTGACATCTTTAAACTGTGCTACCAGTTGGCAACCAAGATTACACTTAATACATGGCTTCTGGGAAAATTTCATACTCAAAGCATTACATATACCATCACTGTTATGAGCGGTATCAACAATTGAGGAAAAACTGGGCTTTTAGGGACAGGTTGGGGCCTTGAACTAACCACTCTGAAATATCAGACAATTTCCATTGAAATATATGAATAAATCCACTTTTTAATTTAAGCTTCTGTATACTTTATGTTATGATAAACAAATTTAAAAAATCTTAATTGGCAAAATGCTAAGAGTCTAGACTTATCTCCCCCAAGTGTAATATTTGTATCTGTAGCACCCAACAAGCACTAAATGCTAAATCAGACATGCAACTCAAAGAAGGCAGTGCTCTGCCTATGGAGCAGATATTCCAATACAATAATAAGGTAAAAACACTAATGCAAATTCTTATTGATAATAACTAACACTTACTGAGCACTTAGTATGTGGTAAGCACTCTTATTTGCATAATTGTTTTAGTACTTTTTCATGTATTCACTTATGTAATCCTCACCACAATAGCCAAGTACTACTATTATACAGTTTACAGTTGAAAGCCAACAAAAAATTCCATTACAGAGATATGTATAAGTCCGCTTAAGATGAAAAGTCTCAATCTGACTTCAATGCCAATGGAGGGATGGTAGAACCATGTCTTTCTTTTCCCAGGAGCCTTCATGATTCCTTGTCTTTCATTTTGGTCTGACCTCAATACCACTGGAGAGATGGTAGAAACCATGTATTCCTCTCCCTAGAAGTCCACATGATTCCTTGTCTTTCATTTTGGGTTAACACAGATTTGCAGCATTTGTATGTAATACCTAAAGATACCTGAATGTAGTTATCTGAATGACGGTAGATATAAGATTTCTATAAAGATCATTAGGCCAGTCATTATTTATTAAATGGTTTCTCTACTTTTAAAAAAAAATTGTTTATTTTTATTTATTTATTTGAAAGTGACAGACAGAGAGAAAGGGGGAGAGAGAGAGAGAATGGGTACACCAGGGCCTCTAGCCACTGCAAATGAACTCCAGATGCATGGACCCCCTTGTGCATCTGACTAACGTGGATCCTGGAGAATCGAGCCTCAAACCAGGGTCCTTAGGTTTCACAGTCAAGTGCTTAATCACTAAGCCTCTCTCTAGCCTGGTTTCTCCACTTTTAAAAGATTATTTTCTATAATTCAACTATATCTGGTATATGTGAAATTAAGCTATACCTTCCCACTCTATAGAATATTGAAAGGTTAGATTATAAAGTTTTGTATGTTGAAAACTTAGTACAATATTTGAAAGTGATTATGTTTCTATAGTCTCTAAGAGCTTATTGAGGGCAGCATATTTTGCTGTTTTTGTTTTATTTTGCTCATGTTGAGTAAATTTATTATTGAACTTAAAAAAAAAAATGAAAAGTCTCAATAGTGAAATAACTAATGAAGGACACAAAAAAAGTCATAGTCAGGTATGTGACAAATTCCATAATCTCAATACTACAGAAGTTAAAGCAGGAATATCATGAGTTCCAGGCCAGCTTAAGTTACACTGTAAGATCATCTCTATAAAAATAAATAAAATGGATTTCCAGGTAAGATGGCACCATAGAAGCCATGCCAAACCAGCCTAGTGAGGGATTTAAGCAAAACTACAGCAAAATATACTCTTCTTCTGAAAAGTAAGGTGTATAGGATTTTATTAGCCAGAGCAGAGAAGCAGGAGAGGCCAGGATCCACCAGAAAGGAGGAAAACAGCCAGAATCCCACTAAGGTGCTTGTGGCCCAATCTGCACAATCCATGCAGATGCCAGGCACCTCCTGCCCAGTGCTGACCTGCAGGAGCAGAGACCAAACAATGGGATTTTCCAACCTCATCAGTCTCCTTGCAAAGCCAAGAAACTTGAAGGGGAGGAATCAGAGATCAGATAAGGAGCTGCTGAAAGAGATAGTGATGGGACCAACTGAGCAGTTCCAGTACAGCCCCAGGCTTCCCGCACTCTCTCATCCACCAACCATGAATCTCCAGAGAACACATTTAGCCCCTGGTGACAGGGCATCCAGCACAGCTGGTCAGAACGCCAGCTCCACAGCACTACATGGAGGGATCAAGGTAGGCAGTCAGCATTGGTGAGATGTGATGCCACCCCAAAAAGTAACAAGGCCAATTGACAGAAAAGCAGGTACTTAGGCCTGCACTGGATGTGCTAATCTCTCTGTCTATGTCAGGGAAGGTTATGGGTTACATATTCTTGGTTGGCTTTACAATTCTCAATTAAGCTTTGGGGGTTGAGTATTGTTGTCTTTGATGCTTTCAGATTTATAGGGTCTTTGTCTTTTGCTTCTGTCATTATTGGGGGAAGGGTCTAATACAAATCCAGGCTGACCTGGAACACAATTCAGAACAAAAAATCTCAACCTCCCAGCTGACAGGATTGAGTGTTCAGCAACACACACCCATAGTGATTTTGGCTTTATAAGGCTATCTGTTTGTTTTAATCCCCACACTTGCATACTTTGTGCTAGTTTTTATGGAATGTGTATATTGCTCATTTGAAGTCTAGAATTTGCTGGTAAATTTTTTCAGCCAGCTCATGACAATATGTGAATATCAGGAAAACTCAACACCTACAATTACTTCTGCGGTTAGATTGGTATGCAAGAGCTACACTTGGCACCTTAAACTCATATCCTCAAGGCATATAAAGTTGAATCTCCACATCTAAGAACACAGCAGATAAGTAGAAAACACAAGCATCAAATCAACTCAGGATGCAAAAGTCACTGCAGTATAATAAAATAAACACAAAGAATCAAGACAATACAATCCCAGCCAAAAATTATAAATCTTTGAAAATGACCCCCAGTGAGACTGTTCTAGAGGATATTCCTGACAAAGATTTTTAAAAAATGGTTTTATCTGTACTCAAAGGAATTAAAGAAGAAAACAAACTCCTGACAGAGAACACAGGAAGTCAGTTAATGAAATAAGAAGGTAATTACAAGACATAAGAAAGGGAATAGAAATACTGAAGAAAAAAAAAAAAACAGGCAGAAATTCTAGCACTGAAAAACACAGTCAGTCAAATATAAAACTCTGTGGAAAGTCTGCCCAGTAGAATTGGTGAAGGAGAGAACAGAATATCTAAACAAGAAGACCAAGTGGTAGACCTAATATAGTGCAACAAAGAAAAGACAAGCTAATAGGAAGGTATGAATGGGAATTTCAAGATATCTGGGACACTATGGAAAGATCAAACATAAGAATTCAGGATATAGTTGAAGGAGAAGAATTTCACTCCAAAGACATACTAGGCATTTTCAACCAAATTATAAAAGAAAATTTTCCCCAAGTTGGAAAAGAAATGCCAATGCAGATATAGGAAGCTTTTAGAACACCAAACAGATAAAACCTGGAAGGAACCTCTCCTCGCCATGTTATAATTAAACTACTAAACACACAAACCAAAGAAAATATATTGAAAGCAGTTAGAGAGAAAAAGCAAGTAACCTACAAAAACAAGCCCATGAGAATAAAAGCAGATTACCCAACACAAACTATAAAAGCCAGAAGGGCTTGGAATGATGTATTCCAATCTCTGAAACATAAGAACTATCAACCAAGATTACTTTATCCTACAAAGCTATCTATCCAAATTGATGGACAAATAAGGACATTCCACAATAAAAATAGGCTAAAGGAATTTATAACCAAGCCAGCTCCACAGAAAATACTTGAAGGAATCCTTCACACTGAAGAGAAAGCAAAACACACACATGAGGAAAGAGGAAAAATTGAACTATACTCAACAGTCAAAACAAGAGTGTAAAAGACAAGAGGAAGCATGACAAAACAAGAAGAATAGAGAGAATAAATGCATACCTTTAAATAATAATTAAATATTAATGGCATCAATGCCCCAACCAAAAGACACAGGCTTGCAGATTGGATTAAAAAGCAGGATCCTGTCAGTTGTTTCCTCCAGGAAACTCATCTCTCAGTAAATTATAGATACTATATTAGGGTGAAAGGATGTGTTTCAAGCAAATATGCCTAGGAAACAAGTAGGGGATGCTATCCTAATATCTGACAGGATAGACTTCAAACCAACATTAGAGAATAAAGATAAAGAAGGTCACTTTATACTGGTTAAAGGAACACTCCAACAGAAGGACATTACAATCCTAAACATGTATCCACCTAACATGGGAGCTCCCAGTTTCATCAAACAAACACTATTAGACTTAAGATCACAGATAATATCAAACACAATTGTAGTGGGTGACTTCAATACCCCACTTTCATCAGTTGACAGGTCATCCTGACAAAAATAAACAGAGAGACATCTAGATTAAATGATGTCATGGAAAAAATGGACTTACCAGATATCTACAGAACATTCCCTCCAAATGAATATACTTCTTTCTCAGCAACACATGGAATATTCTCCAAAATAGACTATATATTAGAACACAAAGCAAATCTTGACAAATACAGGAAAACTGAAATTATCCCTTGTACCCTATCTGCCCACAATAGGATTAAAATACAAATCAGCAACAAGAAAACCACAGAGTATACAGCAATTCATGGAGACTAAACAGTAAACTATTGAATGATAAATAGGCCATTGAAGAAATCAAAAAGGAAAACAATCAATTCATAGAATCAATTGATGATGAGAATACAACATACCAAAATCTTTGCGACACAGTGAAAGCAGTCCTAAGAGGGAAATGATAAGTGCCTATATTAAGAAATATTATTATATTATATTATATTAAATATTAATTATTAAATTAAATATTAAATATTATATTATTATTAAATATTAAATATTATATTATATTAAATATTAGAAATGATAAGTGCCTATATTAAGAAATTAGAGAGTTCACAAGTAAACAATTTAACAATTTAATGCTTCACTTTAAGGCCTTGGAAAAAGAAGAAAAAGGCAAACTAAAAATTAGTATATGGGAAGAAATATTAAAGATTAGGGCAGAAATTAATAAAATAAAAACCAAAACAAAAGAAATTCAAAGAATCAATGAAACATAAATAAAACCTGGAAGGAACCTCTCCTCGCCATGTTATAATTAAACTACTAAACACACAAACCAAAGAAAATATATTGAAAGCAGTTAGAGAGAAAAAGCAAGTAACCTACAAAAACAAGCCCATGAGAATAAAAGCAGATTACCCAACACAAACTATAAAAGCCAGAAGGGCTTGAAAGGATAAACAAGATTTTCAAACCCTTAGCAAATCTGACCAGAAGAAAGAGAAAAGAGACAAAAATTAATAAAATTAGAGATGACAAATACACCATTACAACAGATGCCAAAGAAATTCAGAAAATCATAAGAACATACTTTAAGAATATATATGCCTGTAAGTTTGAAAATCTGAAAGAAATGAATGATTTCCTTGATTCATATGACCTACCAAAATTAAATCAAGATGAGATAAACCATTTAAATAGACCTATAACAAGTATGGAGATCCAAGCAGTTATAAAAAGTCTCCCAAATGAAAAAAAAAAAAAAAAAAGTCCAGGCCCAGATGAATTCACTGTTGAATTTTGCCACTGCTTCTCAAAGTTTTCCATAAAATAGAAAAGGAAGGAATTCTACCAAACTCCTGCAAAGCCAGCATAACCCTGATACCCAAACCAGACAAAGACAGAAAAAAAGAAAGAAAGAAAGAAAGAAAAGTACCGACCAATATCCCTCATGAACATAGATGCAAAAATTCCCAACAAAATATTGGCAAACAGAATACAAGAATATATCATAAAGATTATTCACCCTGACCAAGTAGGCTTTATCTCAGAGATGCAGGGATGGTTTAACATACATAAATTGATACATATAATACACTATATAAATGGACTGAAGGACAAAAATCACATTCAACAAAATCCAACATCCCTTCATGGTAAAAGTCCTATAGACACTGTGAATAGAAGGAACATATATCAACATAATAAAAGTTATTTATGACACACCTACAGCCAACATAATACTAGATAGGGAAAAACTTGAAAGGTTTTCCACTGAATTCAGGAATAAGGAAATGGTGTCCACTGTCCCCATTTTTATTTAATATTATACTGGAAGTCCTAATTAAAGCAATAAGGAAAGAAACACTCATAAAGAGATACAAGTTGGAAAGGAAGAGATACATCAATTTGTCATTTGCATATGATATGATTCTATACATAAAGGACCCCAAAGACTCTGCCAGCAAACTGTTAGAGCTGATAAACACTTTTAGCAATGTAGCAGGATACAAAATAAACACACAGAAATCAGTAGCTTTCCTATATACTAACAACAAACATGCAGAGGATAAAATCAGGGAATCTTTCCCATTTACAATATCCACAAAAAACATAAAGTATGTTGGGCATGGTGGTGCACACCTTTAATCCCAGCACTTGTGAAGCAGAGGTAGGAGGATTGCCAGTAGTTTGAGGCCACCCTGAGACTACATCATGATTTCCAGGTCATCCTGAGCTAGAATGAAACCCTACCTTGAAAAACCAAAAAGAAAAAAAAAAAAAAAAAAAGGAATAAACTTCACCAAGAAAGTGAAGGATCTCTACAATGAGAACTTTAAAACACTCAAGCAAGAAATTGCAGAAAACACTAGGAAATGGAAAGACACCCTGTGTTTTAGGATTGGAAGAATCAATATTATCTACATATTTAATGCAAGCCCCATTAAAATTCCAATGGCATTATTCACAGAAATAGAAAAAATATCCTAAAATTCATTTGGAAGCACAAAAACCTTGAATACCCAAAACAATTTTGAGCAACAAAAATAAAGCTGGTAGGATTACCACACCTGATTTTAAACTATATTACAAAGCCATAGTTAACAAAAACAGCATGGTACATGTAGATCAACAGAAAGGAATAAGGGACCCAAATGTTAATCCAGGCAGCTACAACCATCTAATTTTCAACAAAAATGCCAAAAATATATATACACTGGAGAAAAGATTGTCTCTTTAACAAGTGGTACTGGGAAAACTGGGTATCTATATATGGAAGGATGAAAATAGATCCTTGTCTTTCTCCATGCACAAGAATCAAATCCAAATGGATCAGAGACCTTAATATCAGTCCTGAAACTTTAAAAGTACTAGAGGAAAATATAGGGAAACCCCTTCATCATATTGGCATAAGCAATGACTTTCTGAATATAACCGCTATGGCTCAGGAAATAAACCACTAATCAACTACTGGGATCTCATGAAATTACAAAATTTTGTACAGCAAAGGACACTGTGAAGAGAGCAAAGAGACAACCTACAGAATGGGAGAAAATATTTGCCAGCTACACATCTGACAGAGGATTAATATCCAGAATATACAAAGATCTCAAAAAACAGAAGAATAAGAAATCAAACAACCCAAATTTAAAAAAAAAGGGGGGGCTATGGAACTAAATAGAGAGTTCTCAAAGGAAGAAATACAGATGAAATATAAACATCTAAAAAGCGTTCTACATCATTAGCCATAAGGAAAATGCAAATTAAAACTACTTTGAGATTCCATCCCATTCCTGTCAGAATGGCTACCATCAAGAAAACAAATGACAATAAATTTTGGCAAGGATGCAGAAAAAGGGGAACCCTTCTACACTGTTGGTGGGAATGTAATCTGGGACAGCCATTGTGAAAATCAGCGTGGATGTTCTTGTGACAGCTAAAAATAGCTTTACCATATGATCCAACTATAGCACTCATAGGCATATATCCTAAGGACTGTATATATGTAAGTAGAAGAACAGATTACAGGTAGTGGAATGGCCTAAGTGAGGCCAGGGGAAGATATTGAGTAAGAGAAGGGTGGGGGGAGGGTTCATCAACAATCAAAATTCTGAGTAAGACATATGAAAGCCTAATGGTACATCCAGAAGCCATAGATTGCTACTAGAAAATTTTCAGTGCTAGGGATGGGATAACTTCTAGTGAGTTGTTGACCAGGGAGTTCCCTGTTGCCTCCAAAACATTACAGGCTATTGCCAAGGCCCTTGGCTTCCCATGAGAAAGAAATGGCAAGACCCTATTGCTGAAGACTTCACATGCCTGAGTGGCAAAACCACTGAGAAATCAAGCTTGTACTGAGCAGAAAACCTCTTTCCTATAGCACAGCCAACTGAAAGCTGGAAAAAGCTGCACTGTATGCAGCCCTATGGGAGACAGAAGTCATCATTGGTGAAAACAGTGGACACTGGAAGCCATGAGTTTGGCCAGACAAGCCAAATGATCAAACAGGTGTAATAGTGGCATGTCTGTTTGGGGGAAACCAACTGCTCTCTAATTGGACTGGGGGCCCACTCTATGGGAGGAATACATGCATGGTACTGAAAACTTAATTAAAAGCCTATGGCAGGGGAGTTCATGAGCCTTAGGGGTATAAAGCCTGCTCTTGTCTGGCTAAATACATATATTATTTTCACCAGACAGCCATGAAAGCACTACACTTAATGTTCATATCTGTATATTAATTCTATTCTCACTTTTTATTAGAGAAGTTTCTCTTTTCAGATGGTGGTGACCACTTGGCTAACCCAAAAGGCAACATAGTGCTGAGAAGAAGTGACAAATGAATGTCCAGCACTGAAACATCTCTATTAGACCCTCCAAGGCTCAGGGTTCATTGTAGAAGAGATGGCAGAAAGAATTCAAGAAACAAAGGAAGGGTACGACTCCTTACATTGCAAATGTCCAGACAGAAATGGGCCTCGATATCCATCACCTCTCAATACCTTCACATGACTCTCATAATAAGAAAAAAAAAGATGATGACATCAAAATAAAAGAGAGACTAACAGAGAGAGGGAGAGGATATGATGGAGGCAGAGTTGTAAAGGAGAAAATTGGGGAGTGGAGGGAAATATCATGGTTTATTGTCTGTAAGCATAGAACTTGTCAATAAAAAGTTAAAAATTAAAACAAAAATTAAATAAATAAATAAAATGAAATCTTAGCATCTCATGCTTCAACCAATGGGATTTATCTAAACTAAAGCTGTT
Source organism: Jaculus jaculus (assembly GCF_020740685.1). Classification (NCBI taxonomy): domain Eukaryota; kingdom Metazoa; phylum Chordata; class Mammalia; order Rodentia; family Dipodidae; genus Jaculus; species Jaculus jaculus. The sequence continues at coordinate 38,660,765 of NC_059114.1, read as the reverse complement.
TAGATAACTGTTTTACCTGTTAGACAGAATAAGAGAATGAAAATATAATTTGTTTTTTTTAATATATTTTTTTAAATTTTTTATTTATTTATTTGAGAGTGACAGACACAGAGAGAAAGACAGAGGGAGAGAGAAAATGGGCGCGCCAGGGCTTCCAGCCTCTGCAAACGAACTCCAGACGCGTGCGCCCCCTTGTGCATCTGGCTAACGTGGGACCTGGGGAACCGAGCCTTCAACCGGGGTCCTTAGGCTTCATAGGCAAGCGCTTAACCGCTAAGCCATCTCTCCAGCCCTATAATTTGTTTTTTAACACTGTAATGTATTATGCTGATTTATAGATGCTTAGAAAAATGTTTCTTTTCATTTTACTGCAACATAAATGTTATTGTAGAATCATTTAATAATCCATTAGTCTAATCATTGCCTATATTGTCTTACTAACATGGATCTACTTGTTAACTTATAATATCAAACCATGTATCTTCATGCAAAAACCTCCAATATACTAATCTGTATTAGGGTTATCAAAACAAACAGAACTAAAAAGACATGAAGACATATGTAAAATGGGATTTATTACAGGAATTGTATTGTGCGGTTATAAAGTCTGAGAAGACCCACTATCTGTCACCTACGATCTACATGTTCTCTGCATGTTTCCTAGTGCAAAGGCCTGGAGCAGGCTTGCTCTCTGAGGCCAAGTGCCTGAGAACACGAGGTATGGGGTGGGGGTGTGCTGCCTTCGGTTATGGCGCCCAAGGACATCAGACCTGAAATTCTGTTATTTAAAGGTAAGAGAAGAAAAATGTCTCTGCTCCAGTAGAGAGCGAAATTCACCTTTGCTCTGCCATTTTGTGCTGTGTGGACCCTCAACAGATTGCATGGTGTTTTGTGCGGAAAAAAACTTCTTTACTCAGCCCTCTGATTCAAATGCTGATTCTTCTGGAAACACCATCAAGGACATTCCCAGGAATAATGTCTTAGAGTTACCTGGTTAAGAGTCAAGTTCACACATAAAACTAGCCATATGTGGTAGTTTACCTTCACTGTCAACTTGATGGTGTTGAAGAAATACTTAGGAGATACATGAAGTATAGCTCTGCATGCATCGGTGAGAATGCTTCCAGAAGATCATGAGGTTGGGACATAATTCACTGATGGAGTCAAAATCTGAATGTACCATTGGGATGTGGCAGAACTGTGGCAGGTGGGACCTAAATAGAGGAAGTGGGTCGCTAGGAAAGCACATTCTTGAAGGATCCACCATTGCTTCCTGGGTGCCATGAAATGAGTGGCTTTCCTCCTCCCTACTCAACACGTATACCCTCCCTCCATGATGTTTCTGCTTCACCATGGGCCTAAACACCATGGTGTAGCCATGGAAAGAGAACTCTGCAACCATTGCCATAAATAAATCTTTCCTGGGCTGGAGAGATGGCTTAGCAGCTAAGGTGTTTGCCTGCAAAGCCAAAGGATCCTGGTTCGACTACCCAGGACCCACTTAAGCCAGGTGCACAAGGGTGAACATGCATCTGGAGTTCATTTGCAGTGGCTGGAGGCCCTGACATGTCCATTCTTTCTCTCTCTTTCTCTTTCAAATAAATAAATTAATTAATTAAAAATAAATAAATAAATCTTTCCTCAAGTAAATTATTTCATTTAGGAATTTGTGAGAGTGATAAGAGTTAACACACCATCACATGCTTCATGTCCTTATCTTTTATGTTGTGTTTCTGTTTGTTTTTGTTTTTATCAAGATAGCTTCTCCCTCTAGTGAGAGTCAGCCTGAAATTCATTATGTAGTATCAGGGTGGCCTTGAACTCACTGGAATCCTCCTACCTCTGCCTCACGAGTGCTGAGATTAAAGGCATGCACCACCATGCGTAGCTGTTTTCTCTTTTTTTGAGGCTGTCTTATTCTGTAGCCCAGGCTGGCCTGGAACTCACTGTGTAGCCCAGGTTAGTCTCAAACTCAGGGATCTCCACTTAACACAGCCACCTGAGTGCTGGGATTGCAGGCATGAGCTACTACACCCAGTTTACATGTCCTTATCTGAAAATCAGCAAAATAAAGAAAGAGATGAATATATAGAATAGAATATATATGTATATATGTATGCAAATATACATGACATAAAAGTAGGAGTACTATTTGCAAGGGAGAAGAAAGGGAAAGAGAGGGTAATAACAGATGATGGGTGAATATGAGCAAAGTACATACATGTAAATGTCATAATAAAATTATTATGTTACCAGGCATGATGACTCAAGCTTATAATTCTATAACTCATAGGCTGAGGCAGGAGGATTGAATAAAGTTTGTGGCTATTTTGGGCTACATAATCAGTTCCACCACTGATGTGTTTTGACTAAATATGTGGCCAAGACCGTGTTATTACTCAGTTCAGTGGACTATGCTTTTGTCCTATGACTATCCATTAGCTTAATGCACTTGGTCTGTGTCAGCTCCCTTACATATTCCTACCCAATTCATGGGTTTAAAGAGAAAACTAGGGATGATAACTCAGTCCCTCCCTCCAAGCCCTTTTGGAATATGTCTCCTTCAGAGTGGACAGTGGATTCTCTAGTGTTCTTGACCATGAGGTAAATGTCACACTATGAGGAAGTCCTGCAGACGGAAACGTCCATCCAAGCCTGGGGTCCACTCTGAGGATGCCCACTGTCTGGCATTAAATCATGCCTCTCAGTGCATCTTCCAGTAGTAATGAAACTAGTATTCTAGCTTCTTCTTCCTGGTTCTTGTCTATCTTGCAGAGAGTGCTAAACCTGATGGTCTTGGGCAAAGGCCAGGAGTAAAATAACATTTTTCAAGTCTCCACAAATTCCAATATTTAAGTATTCACCTTAATGTATCTCAGTGCTGGGACAAATCACCTGACAAAAAGCAGCTTATAGGAGGAAGGGATTTACTTCAGGCTTGCAGCTTCAAGGGGAAGCTTCTGCAAGCATGAGCTGTGTCTGAACACACAGTAGGCAGGACTAATCAACCTCCAGACCTATCCCCAGTGACATACCTCCTCCAGTAGGGCTCCACCTCTCAAAGGCTCCATCAGCTCTGAGGACTAAGTAGGAAGCTTTGGGGGACATTGACATTCAAGCTAGCATAACCAGTTAATCAGACATGATGCTGCAATGGACACATTGCTTAGTATGAGGTTAATACTTTCAAAGGGATCAACCTCACATTAATGAAACAAAATACTAAGAAATCAGTAGAGCCAGGCGTGGTGGCGCACGCCTTTAATCCCAGCACTCGGGAGGCAGAGGTAGGAGGATCGCCGAGAGTTCAAGGCCACCCTGAGACTACATAGTGAATTCCAGGTCAGCCTGAGCCAGAGTGAGACCCTACCTCAAAAAACCAAAAAAAAAAAAAAAAGAAATCAGTAGTAGAGATAACACAAAATTATTAATTTGATAAATATGGAAAAATTCTGAATTATACAGATGATAGAAGTTTGGGAATTGCTGTATCAGAGAGTACAGTGTGATTGAATGCATGTTTTGTCTCTCTTAGGGAATTTCATCATACAAAAAAATTGTCAATTTAGGAGAAAGAAAGATAAGCTAATGAAACTTATTAACATAAGAGAAGTCTAAAATGGCCACATTATTGGTTAAATCAGAATACCAGTATGAAATTATAACCTTTAAAGGTATTTTCTCAGCTCTGATTGACCCAGAAACAACATCAATAGCTCCCACTCACAGTACATTCTTGAGCATTCCCAGAGCCTAACTGGAGCCTTTCACATTATTTTCCACTGAAAAGAAACAGAATCCCTTAAAGAATAGCTAACTCCATGGTTAAGAACAGAAAAAAAATAGATATTTCTCTACCATATTTGTGTTACCAAAAGGCAAGAATGATTTTAAGGACATCTGGCTCATTAATGAGGGATAAGAGGGTCACTCTGAAGGGCACCTGCAAAGTACATGATGACAGTGGTTTAAAATATAAATTTTTATAGAAATAAAGCACAGATAACACAATATGAAATGAATTAAATGCATACCCCTGTTAAAAAGTTGTTCAGTACTATCTAGCCCTTTAGCCTCTTCTGTGAGCCTTGGTTCAATCAAACTTCTTCCCCTTCTGCACTTTTGCTGTATGTGTGCATACATGTTCATGAGTGTGAGTAGATGTCAAAAGACGTTGAGCATAGGTCTTCACCTACCATATTGTTTGAGACAGGGTCTCTTGTTGCTTGCCACAGCTTTTGCCAGGCTGGCTAGCCCACACGCTTCCAGGGACTCTCTCGTCTTCATCAGTCTTCCTGCTGCAGGAACGCTGGGGTTGTGCTCGCACTACAGCACCCCCATGCAGGCTGCAGATCAAGGTCCAAGTCCTCGCAGTGGCACAGCAAAAGCTTTGTTCACTGAGACACCCTCCCTATAGTCCCGTTTTATCACCAAGTGTGTATTATAAGGCACTTAAATTTAGTCTTGCCAATTTAAAAAAAATAAATAAGTAGAAGATAGGGCTGAGTGGGGAAGGTGCTTGCTAGGCAAGTGGGAAGACCTGAGTTCAGACTCCCAGAACTCATGCAAAGTGTCTTGGTGATATGTGCCTGTAATTCCCAGTGCTGAGGAGGCAGAGACAGAGAGTCTCTGGGCTCAGTCACTCTAGGTCTGCTAGTGAGCTTTAGGTTCAGCAACAGAACCTGTCACAAAGAATAAGGTGAAGAGGGATTAAGCTAGACCTCTAACATCAGTCTCTGTGTATATTTAGAACACACATATACACGCATGTGGGCACATGTGAACGTGCATGTACACATGCACATAACACACTAACACATACATATGAAAAAGAAGATCTGCTTCATAAGTTGAAATTATAACTTGAGCACAAAATCATTACCACCACCACCATCATCGCTTATAAGAACAAGCTGAGTCTCATGAAAGTGTATGATTTGAAAATAACTTAAGTAAGAAAGATGATATGAAGTCAGTCCCGAAAATGATAGTGAAAGAAAACTGAATGTTATTCTCTCCATTGGCTTACATGTTTAGGGAGCTGGATGTTTCTTCTGTTAATATGTCTGTTTATAGGACACAGTCATCTGCATTTCTGGCCTGTTTAAGGAGGATAAATACTGGAAGCTGTCAGCCAAATGGTCCCATAAAAAGGAGGTCCCAGGAACAGGCTGATTTAGCTGAAGTGGACCCTGGTAGCAGCCAACCAGAAAGAGGACTGCACTGTTTTTTTCCAATGTAATTAACTACACCTGCAAATCTGGTAACTATGCAGGCTGTGTCCTTCAACTCCTGAAGATCAAATCTCAATAATAATGAGAAATATGTCAGTCCTTAGTGCTGAGACCAAGTCAATATTCTATTTTGACAGAACAATCAGCTATATAACAATGATAAGCAATAACTTTTAAAATTCAGGGGTAGATACTAGGCAGCAAAATTAAGCCTTAAGCATAAGATATAGCCTGAAATAGTCCTAATGGCATGACAGACATCACTGAACTATAGAAAAGCTTGTGATGGAAAGGTGATTTGAGTTAGAATCACCTTGAGTGACACAAAGAAGCTTGGCCAAGAATTAATCAGCCATACACCCAGTCACACCATCTCAGCACTTCTGAAAAGATAATCTTTTCTTTGGGTCTGCTGAAAATTCTATGACCCCAGAAAGTAAAATAGAAACAATACTGATACACTGAGGATTTATCAAAATAAGAATAGAAAAAAAATAGTACAGAAATTAAAAAAAAAATAACAATATCAATCCACACTATTGGTACTTTGGAGCAGAAGTAGGTGCAACAATTACAATAGCAATCAGCTTCTATAATTGTTGTTTTAATATATTTGTGAATTATGTTTCAAAGATTTAAAAGGATGATCCTTTCTAAATATAAAATTGCAGTTACTTTAAATTGCTTCAAATGATTTATAAATCTGTAATCAATATTAAAAGCCCCAAGAAAGATTAGGTTTTGGGTTTTTGTCTAGATTCAGGAGTTTAGTAAATGGAGCATTAAACAAATACCAAATGACATGAGTACTCCTTGATGTGACAAGAAGCACAGAGCCATGAGAATATTCCTACTGGTATATGCTGTCTGTCCCAGCGTAGCAACTCCTCGTCAAACTTACTATCTGGAAACAACATTTATTAGCCCATGGGTCAGAGATAAAACCTACATTGGTGGAATGGCTCTGGATACAGGTCTCACACAGGCTGCCATGAAGGTAGCAACTAAGGTTCCAGTCACTTGAGATGCTCTAAGGGAGAAACTCCTTCTAAACTTGCTCCTGTGGTGACTGGCATGTTGCTGACCAAGGGCCTCAGCAGCTGAAGGACACCTTCCATGCCCTGCCAAGTAGACTTCAGTGGCTGGAGGCCTCCTTCCACTCCCTATCAGGCCAACCTCTCCAAAGTGCTACTTGGGATAGGGCCGGTGGCCTCATCAGGTAGGAGATAGTCGTAGTCTTTTTTTATTTTTGTTTGTTTGTTTGCATTTGTTGTTGTTGTTGTTTGTTTTTAATAAGACAGTAAGAGTGAGAGAGAGAGAATTAATGCACCAGGGCCTCCAGCCACTACAGTCAAACTCAAGATGTGAGGACCACCTTATGTGCATGCACAACCTTGCACCTGCATCACCCTGTACATCTGGCTTGCATGGGACCTGGGGGAGTCGAACATGGGTCCTTAGGTTTTGTAGGAAAGCACCTTAACTGCTAAGCCATCTCTCCACCCCAGTCATAGTCTTTTTAAAGTCTATTTTATTTATATTTTTGCATATGTATGTGTGTGGTATACCTGTGTATATGTGGAGACCACAGGTTAATATTGAGTGTCTTCCTCAATTACTCTGTCCCTTAGTTTTTGAGACAAGGTGTCTCACTGTACCCAGAGTTCACTCATTTAGCTCATTTAGCTGGCCAGTGAGTCCCAGAAACCACCTATGTCCGCTTCTTAGGTGAGATTATAGGCACACATGACCACACTCAGCTTTCATGTGGGCTAATAATCCTAAGTCAAGTCCTCAGGCTTGTGTAGCAAGTACTTTACTAGCTGTGCATGGCCCCAGCCTGAGTCATAACCTTTTAGAATCTAATCTTAGATATGATATCACATCATATTTGCCTTATCCTTTTGTTAGAAGTAAGCCACTAACGAGGTCCAATCCACACTTGGAGGAAGACAGATAAAATGACAAGAAATTCAGAGGTGGGCATCACTGGAAATGATTTTTAGATATTTATTTGTTCATTTATTGGAATGTGTGGTGGGGAAGGGCATGATAGGGCCTCTTGCTACTGCAAATAAATACCCTTCCAGCATCACGTAAGTGGCTAGGGAATGGAACACAGAACACCAGGCTTTGCAAGCAAGTGCCTTTAACCATGAAGCCATGTCCTCAGCTCCATTTTTTAATTTACTTATATATTTATTTATTTATATATTTATTTATTTATTTGAGAGAGAGAGTCAGAGGAAGAGGCATATAGAGAGAATGGGTGCACCAGAGCCTCCAGCTGCTGCAAATGAACTCCAGACGCACATGCTGCCTTGTGCATCTGGCTTACATGGGTCCTGAGGAATCAAACATGGGTCCTTAGGCTTCATGGGTAAGTGCCTTAACCACTAAGCCATCTCTCCAGCCCTCCAGTTTTTTAAATACAAGGATTCACTATGTAACACAGGGTGGACTAGATATCCTCTTTCTTCTGTACCCTAAATGCTGGAATTATAAGTGTGTGCCTCCATACCTGACTGGGAGTCACTTTAAAAGCTGCCCATTTGTGGAGCTGGGGAGATGGCTTAGCACATAAGCCAGATGCATGAGGTGAGCATGTGGCTGCAGTGTGCTTGCTTTCACTCTCATTTACCTGTCTGTCTATCACCTATCTATCTATCTATCTATCTGCCTCTTGTATATCTCTCTCTCTGCTTGCAAATAAATAACTCAATTAATTTTAAAAATAACAGAAGTTTTTCTAAGTTTCATGGGTGGAACCGAATGTCATGCCTCTTCCAACAGTCAAGCAAATCCTTCCTGGACACAGTGTGCCAGAACTTGGGGAAGATGCTGTGGACACAGTGGTGGAGGCAACATAGTTCTTGTCTGTCAGGAACTCAAAGCTAAGTGACAGGCACCAACATTTAAAAAGAAGAAGGAGAAAAAGAAAGCTTGGCATGGTGGCACACACCTTTAATCCCAGCACTTAGGAAGCAGAGGTAGGAAGATCACCGTGAGTTCAAGACTATCCTGAGATTACATAACGAAGTCCAGTTTAGCTTGGACTAGAGTAAACCCTACCTCGAAAAAAACATAAAACAGTCAACTACTCTCTACTGTGTTCCTTTTCCGACACCTGACGCTTTCTTTTGCACATATCTATTTGAATCTCTGTGAAAGCACAAATCTCTTAAAGGAACATACACCTCTTTCATCTGTGTCGCAGCTGTGTCTTGCATACTACCTGACATATAGGACACCTCCTCCCTGCCCCCCCAAAAAGTAACACCTTAAACCTATAAAAGCGATCTGGCTGATTATTCATGTCACCTACACCTTCGTATAAATTAATGGCCCCAATCTTTTGAGTGATAATCATTGGATGTGCTGGAGAAAAGTGATGCTAAAGGGATTGTATAACAAAGACGCATGAAAAAGAGAAACGTTGACTCTGGTTTGTCAAGCCAACTGCCTCCTTCCTCCCACTTTCCCCAGCTCTCAGCAGTGAGGAAGTTCCACTGCATTATGGTCCAGAGCTTATTTTCTCTAAGCTTTGTACATTCTTTAATACAGGCAGTAATTATATGCCATAATTTTGGCACTGACATAACTCCGTTTCCCTCTCACATAATTGCCTGAATGTGAACTCTATAATTACTGTGTTTAATTAGAAAATGACGAGATGGAGCTAATGAGGACAGGTGATAAAAACAACTGTGAACATTTCTTTCAAATTTACTTTTAGCATAAAATTCACTCTGATTATCACTCTGATTGCATTCTGGTGAAGCACAAGGTTTTTGAGAAATGTCACCAGCATTCATTTAAATGACTATTTTGCCAGAGTCATTCATTCACATTTGTGGAAGACTCAGAATAAGACAACATTGTCTTCCATATGACTTAAGCTTAATGGATGTTTTGGGCAGTTTAATTTGGGAAGAAAAACTGTGGGTCATGAAGTTAATGCTGAATACAGTTTTCAAAAGTGTTTCAATGTGCAACTCACCCTTTGGTGGAGATCTTTCCTGAAAGCCAAAATGAAAACCAAAAACAACAGCAGAGTTGCTCTAGCAGGGCTACAGTTACTTTCCCTAGACTTTGCTAGATAGGGATGGAGAGGAGCATACTGCCACCAAACCACAAGTGGCGTTGAAGCTGGGCAGGTCTGAGGAAGGAGGGCCCTGACCTCCGCAGAGCTCATGTATGAAGCATAGATAGGCTGTGAGGAGCAGGGTCCAGACAGATAAGCCATTCTGCTGACAAAGCAAGATTAGCAGTGAACTGAGGCAAGGGCCAGAGGAGAAGGAGGAGGCAGCAGGATGGCGGTGGCCAGGACAGGAAGCAGAAACCTTGCTAAGGTGTCACGTCAGTCTGTGCAGTCCAGCCCCCAAGTACATGTGCCATTTTTCAGTATAGCTTGTAACTTCCACGGTGACTGAGTAAAGCCAGGAGTTGGGCAGATTACAGAAAGATCTGTGATTGTGACGCAGCATGGGCAAAACAGCCTTGTGGGTTTAAGCAGTGATTAGTAAAGAGAACTAATTCTATTGCTAAGATGATTCAAGAAATTTGTAAATTCATCAGTAAGCCAAACCAGCAGTTGACCTTGTAAGCTACACAGCTGACCAGCTAGGCAAAATGTGCCTGCTGGTAGACTAGTGGTGTGTCTTTTGTGGGGGAAAACAACTGCTCACTGGTCCGATTCGAAATCCACTCCACAGAAGGGAATTCATGCAAAATACTGAAAAATGTACTCAAAAGCCTATGGCTGGGCTGGGGAGATGGATCAGCAGTTAAAAATGCTTGTATGTGGGCTGGAGGGATGGCTTAGCAGTTAAATCACTTGCCTGCAAAGCCTAAGGATCCAGGTTTGACTCACCAGTACCCACATGAGCCAGATACACAAGAAGGTGCATGTGTCTGGAGTTTGTTTGCAGTGGCTAGAGGCCCTGACATGGCAGTTCTCTCCTTCCGTCCCTCTCCCTCCCTCCCTCCCTCCCTCCCTCCCTCCCTCCCTCCCTCCCTCCCTCCCTCCCTCTGTCTCTGTCTCTGTCTCTGTCTCTCTCTCCCTCTCCCTCTCCCTCTCTTCCTCCCTCCCTCCCTCTCCATCTCTCCCGTCTTGCAAATATTTTTTTTTTTCAATTTTTAAGCCTATGGCTGGGGAAGGCATAAGCCCTGGGGGAAAGCTCCTACTGCTGTTTGGCTAAATGGACATATTATGTCCACCAAGTTGACCTGTAAACATTTGTATTTATGCCCTAATGTTAATGCTACTCTCACTTTTGTTAGATAAGCTTCCCTTTTCAGATGGTGGTAACTACTGGGGAGACTCAAAATTCACCAAAGCACTGAGAAGTGATGGTGGAGTATTCAGCACTAAGACAACTCAATCACATCCTCCAAGGCTCAGAGATCATTACAGAAGAGGTGGTGGAAAGAATATAAGGCCCACAGAATGTATAAGAGGTCAGTGGAATGCTGTCTTCCAGACACATAGTGACCGTTGCTTTCATGACCTCATAGTAATTATCACTACTATACAATACCTGCATATTATGAGGGTGAAAAATAATGACATCAAAATAGAAAAAGGATTAATTGGAAGGGAGAAGGGGTTCAGTGGGGGGGGGGGTGGAAGGGGGCTATGATCAGGGGACAATGTGTCTATGTATGGAGGTTGTCAATAAAACATTTCAGAGAAGCTCCCCCCCACACACACACCAAAAAAAAAACACCCCAAAACCCTACCACAACCATATTTCTCAGCTCTAAATTATTAAAAATGGGTTTTTTTCTTTCTGGTACCTCATTAATTTTCCAATATTGGCTTGTCTTCAGCTTGCTTTTAAAAAAAATTTTTAGATTTTTCCATTTACTTATTTGAGAAAGAGAGAGAGAGATTGGCTTGTTTTCAGCTTGCTTTTTTAAAATATTTTTTTATTTTTTTCCATTTATTTATTTGAGAGAAGGAGAGAAAAAGAGGCAGATAGAGAATGGACATGTCAGGGCCTCCAGCCACTGCAAACAAACTCCAGACACATGTGCCCCCTTGTGCATCTGGCTTATGTGGGTTCTGGGGAGTTGAACAAACCGGGGTCCTTTGGCTTTGCAGGCAAACGCCTTAACCGCTCAGCCATCTCTCCAATCCCTCAGCTGGCTTTTTGATGATCTCTGCCCCTTGCCTCTATGACAGGAATTCTCTACTCAAGTGGATTAGAGTGGGAAGGGCAGCACAGTCAGACTGCCCTGGGAGCTCCGCAGACATCACCTCTCTTTCCTATGCCACTTTCACTTGGGCTTATAAATTGTAACAAACATAAAATCAATTTGTCATCAGTGAGGAAAGGAGAAGTTGACAATGTGAAGTATTGCAAAAAAGGTTTTTGAGCTTTCAAAGGCTATTGCATTACTTTAATTGCAGCATCATTATAACAATATTTTGTAATATTCATGTTTGTCTCTATCACTGAAGGGATTCTTGCAAGCCCTAGGAGTACCTTGTCCTAAACTACTGTGCAAATTGGGAAGTCATCTGCAGGTAAACAATTCAGATGCTAAATGCAAGGGACAACTGATAAATTTGTAACTACAGGAAACCATCATCACTGTCGGCGGGAGGAACAAAAGAGAAACGGTGTTACAGGGAACCTACAATCAGAGCCACTTGGCTACGGTAGGAACTTAGCTGACGGGGCCAGCCTGCCCTGCTGCTGCTGCGCCGGCAGCTGTCCGTGACAAGGTCGGCCAGGAGCCGGGCGGGAGAAGAGGGCCGCTCTTCCCTCACTGCGCAGTCTCCTGCTAGTACCGCTCATAGGCAGAACGTGACCAGAAGCCATCAGTAAGGGCGTCTGGGAAATGTAGTTGCAGGTTCTTGGCCCCACCATTGGGAGGAGAATGTGGAAGTATTCGAGGATTAGCTAAACACAGGGCCCAGCTCAGCACTGTGTCATAGTAAGCACAAATTCTTACCATGGCTTCTGAGAAAGGCTCCTCCTCACCCCTCCACGCCTCCGGCTACCAATACGCATGCTTGCTTATGCCTGCATACACGCGTGCACACCTGTAATTCTCTCACTGTCTCCTTGCCTGTTCCCTGTAGCCACACTGGTTTCTTTGCTGCTCTCCTTCCTATGAATCCATCACTTGCCGTTTCTTCTACAACAGCTAATCTTTATAATAATAATAATAACAATAATAATAATAATGATGATGATGATGATGATGATGATGATGGCTGGGTTGGAGAGATGGCTTAGCAGTTAAGGTGTTTGCCCGCAAAGCCAAAGGATACTGGTTGGACTCTCTAGACCCACGTAAGCCATATGCACAAGGGGCACATGCATCTGGAGTTCCTTTTCAGTGGCTAGCGGCCCTGGCATGCCCATTTTCTCTCCCCGCCTTTCTTTCTCTCAAATAAATTATATATATATATATATATATATATATATATATATATATATATATATATATATATATATATATAAATTCATAATAATAGTTCTAGGGGGCTAGAGAGATAGCTTAGTGGTCAAGGTACTTGCCTACAAAGTCTAAAGACCTGGGTTCAATTCCCCAGTACCCACGAAAAGCCAGATGCACAAAGTGGCACGTGTATCTGGAGTTTGCTTGCAGTGACTACAGGCCCTGGTGTACCCAATCTCTCCTCTCCTCCCCTCCCCTCCCCTCCCCTCCTCTCTCCTCTCCTCTCCCCTCCCTCGCCTTCCCTTCCCTTCCCCTTCCCCCTATCTCCTTCCTCTTTCCTTGCAAATAAATAAATTTTAAATATTTATTTGTTATTTATTTATTCATTCATTCATTTGAGAGATAGGATGGGAGGGAGAAAATCAGCACCAGGGACTGCTGCCACTGCAAATGGACTCCAGAATCAGAGCCGCTTTGTGCACCTGGCTTTATGTAGGTTGTAAGGAGTTTATGTAGGTTTTGGACCAGGAGGCTTTGCAAGTATGCGCTCGTAACCCTCAAGCCGTCTCCCCGCCCTACAAGCACTTATCTTGTACACTCCTGAAACGATGCCTGTCCAATGATGTCTCCCTAAGATGAAAACTGCGTCTGCTTCTAACCCTTCTCCCCTTACGTGTTTAATTTTTATTTTATGTTATGCCTTTCTAACACATTACACATTTTGTATATAGTTGTATGGATGTATACTTCTCTGTATCTTGTGTATATGTATAATGTATAGTTATATAAATATGTAATATAATTGTAAATGTATGTAACATAAATTTATATTTTATAAACTATATAAATTTATAAGATTACATATGTATGTAGTATAATTATATAAATGTATTTAGTTATCTATATCCCCTTGCCAAAACGTAAGCTCTAGGGAAGCCAGGATTTTGTCTACTACTATATCCTTGGTGTTCAGTAAATACCTGCATTTAATTTGCTTTTGTTTTTGCTTTTAAAAAATGTTTTATATGAAATAGCTTAGCGGTTAAGCGCTTGCCTGTGAAGCCTAAGGACCCCGGTTTGAGGCTCGATTCCCCAGGACCCATGTTAGCCAGATGCACAAGGGGGTGCACGCATCTGGAGTTGGTTTGCAGTGGCTGGAAGCCCTGGTGCGTCCATTCTCTCTTTCTCTCTGCCTGTTTCTCTCTGTGTCTGTCTCTCTAAAATAAACAAGAATAAGCAAAAAATATTTTTTAAAATTATTATTTATTTATTTATTTATTCGAGAGAGAGTGGTAGAAAGAGAGAGGTAGAATGGGCATGCCCATCTAGCCACTGCAAATGAACTCCAAATTCATGAACCACCAAGTGTATCTGGCTTTATGTCAGTACTGGGGAATCAAACCTAGGTCCTTTTGCTTTGCAGGTAGGTGCCTTAACCACTAAGCAATCTCTCTAGCCCTATTTTTGCTTTTTAAGTAAGATTTATTTTGACTCATAGATTCTGTCCATTCAAGAAATACTTGAGTATCTGAACATAGTGATACACACCTTTAATCTGAGCACTTGGGAGGCAGAGGTAGGAATATTGCTGTGAATTCAAAGCCAGCCTGAGATGACATAATGAATTCCAGGTCAGCCTGGGCTAAAAGAGACCCTACAGAAAGAAAGAAAGAGAAAGAAAGAGGGAGGGAGGGAAGGAGGGAGGAAGAAAAGAAGGAAGAGGAGTGATGGAAGCAGGGAGGGAGGGAGGAAAGAGAGAGAGAGAAAGGGGCTGGGGAGATAGATCAGTGGTCAAAGGCACTGGCTTCCAAAGCTGACAGCATGAGTTCAATTCCCCAGTACCCACGTGAAGCCAGATGCACAAAGTGACACATGTAACTGCAGTTCATATGCCGTGACAAGAGGCCCTGGAATGTGCTTGCTCTCTCTCTCTCTCTTTCTCTCTCTCTCTCTCTTTCTCTTACTCTCTCCTTTTCCTCACCCCTGCTTGCAAACAAATTAATTTTTTTAAATTTTATTTATTTATTTATTTGAGAGCGACAGACTCAGAGAGAAAGACAGATAGAGGGAGAGAGAATGGGCGCGCCAGGGCTTCCAGCCTCTGCAAACGAACTCCAGACGTGTGCGCTCCCTTGTGCATCTGGCTAACGTGGGACCTGGGGAACCGAGCCTCAAACCCGGGTCCTTAGGCTTCACAGGCAAGCGCTTAACCGCTAAGCCATCTCTCCAGCCCACAAATTAATTTTTTAATCCCAGCACTCAGGAGGCTGAGGTAGGAGGATCATGATGAGTTTGAGGCCAGCCTGAGACTACATAGTGAATTCCAGGCCAGCCTGGGCTAGAGTGAGACCTTACCTTGAAAAAGCAAAATAAAATAAAATAAATACTTGATGGTCAGCAGTAATGTGCTATATACTTGAAAAGGTACTAAGAGCTTAATGTAAAAAAGTTTCTAACATAATAACAAATACCTGCCTTCTGAAGAAATAAAATTAATGTCGTCATTATTAAACATATTTACCATGTGATGTCAAAATACTAAAAGTGCTTAGAAGCATGAGCAAAGAAGCCAGTGTGGGCAAGGAAACAGGTGAGGGATGATGTCCCAGTGCACATGGGAGTTTCTGTGTGTGTGTGTGTGTGTGTGTGTGTAAGGAAGAAAAAGTAATATGGCTCTAACTGTCCCTTCTGAGCAGCCACCCTGAATCCAGTAAGGGGGTGGTGGGAGCTACAGATTAGTGGTAGTACATTGTCAGTATGTGTGAGGCATTGTCAGCCTGCCCTGGTTTCAATCCCTAAAGCTAGTAAGGTGATCCTCCTCCAAATATTCCCTGTAATTACCATTGCTAGCAATGTTACTACATCAGAACTCCTTGTTTATATATCTGTCTCCTCCCCTGAAATTGCAAGCTGCACAAGATTCCAAAGGTCTGGTGCTTCTCTGGGTCACACCAGGCCCCAAACACCTGGAGTCTCAGACTGTATTTGTGGCTGATTGCTCCTGTTAAAGAAGAGACTAACTTAAAGATCTTTAGACATCACCCCTTCCTCTGTTGTTCTAGAAAGATAGAAAAGCTGTAATATGAGAACCATACTCAGGGCAGAATGTAATTACCAGAGAAGTGGGGAGGGGGGAGGAGAAACAGCAAGAGGGGACAGGAAATTCACCACTGATTCAAAGTCTGTTTCCACCGTTTTTATTACAAGTATTGGTATTGACCAAAAATGCATTGCACTGCTGAATTATTTCAACAGAATATTAAAAGACCAAACAATCTTGAACAATTAAGGTATTAAAACAGAATCCTTACAGAAAAGTAGCAGATCTCAAGACATAACAGATTTTACAGTGTCCTCCTCCTGAGGTGTGGAGAGTGGGTATTCAAGCTGCAAAGGTCATTAACAAAAGTATTTTTCTAACTTTACAACAACTTTGAAGAGGAAAGAATCATTCTTGGTATGTGTGTTCATGGACAGAAGAAACCTAACAGCTAAGCATCAGCTTTAGTCAGCTTTACTCTGCAGGTTTCCGGCAGACATGTCTAAACTGTCTGCAGTCCTCTGCGCAGAGCTCATGGCTAGCTCTTGGTCTTTAAATAGCTGTGCACACTTGGTAACCACTGACGATCTTAAGAAGTTCTACTACACACACATACTTAAGCACCAAATTTGTTATAAATTGGTTTGGCTTGGCTGATCACCTCACCAGTCAGAGGCACACAAACCATCCTGACTCAGCTGCACCGGAGCCTAAGTCCTGCTCAGAGCCTGTAAAGGAGAGTGCCGCAGCACACCACCCAGGAGCCCCTCAAAGGAGAGACCTCTGCTCTCCAGAATCAGAGTCCTGCTCATGTCCAGTGTGGGCTAGCCCTTCCCTCTTCTGCTTAATTAGAAACTCAGTTTGACCATAAATAACGGGAATTTGGTTCATGAGAAAGCTACCTCTTTATTTCTTTCTTACCACATAATTTTACAAAACAACTCCCAGCCAGGAAATGACTTCCACCCACAGCCTGGAGTGTGCATTTACTTGTTCACTGGCACAAGGGGAAAACGAAGCTAAGTCAAGTGAGATGCATGTGCATGTTCCTGGAAGGATAATTTTAGAACTGGTTCAAAGCACACACTAATTCAAAAATGCCCTGCTCCTTAGATCCACATGGAGATGTTACCAGCTTCTCCAAATGTCATCAAAAGCTTCAAGATTTGCTAGTGGTAGAAGTGATTACAGCTGAGGCAGCTCTCTGGCTGGGAAAGACAGCAGCAGGAGGAGGAGGAGGGGCAGTCTATGAGGAATAACTCTAGGGAGAGCACAATAAAAACAGACACTCAGAGCCAAGGCTATTGGTTGCAAACGTGGCAAGGCTGCAGGCCATTCTCGTTACAAGCAGGGCACCTCAGGGCCCGATAGGACTCCTTAAATCTGTTCGCCAACATGGAGAATTTGCTGCCGTGGCACAGAGAACAGGTGGCACTGCCTGACCCATGGCAGTGAAGACAGTTGTCCTCAGGAAGCTCCCCATCCTGAAAAAGACAGGCAAGGCTTTAGTTAGACCAGCAGTTCAAGTTTATTGTCCAATGATGGGTCTTGGCAAAGGCTCCAGAAGAATTGGAGGAAATTGTTTCCTACACGTGCTAATGGTAAGATGGCCAGGACACTGAACAACCACAGCAGTACCTTTTGTTGGTTTCATTTGTTGTTGTTGTTGTTTTAGTATATGTACTGCCAAAGCAAGCACTATTTGTATTTTTTTTCAAGGCAGGGTCTTACTGTAGCCCAGGCTGACCTGAAACTCTAGTCCAGGTGGCCTCAAACTCTAAGGTCTCCAAAGTCCTGGGACTAAAGGTATACACTGTCCCACCCAGCATTAACAGCAGTTTTATGAGCGAATTTCTTGGATGCACATCTCTAGTATGGCATCTTCTGTTACCACATCTGGCATTGTGAGACTTGACGCTCTTCACTACCCTGGTTACCATCTCATATGTAATTTCTATAAGCTCCATAATGGAAGGACATGGCTTTCCTTGTTGCAAATACTGATAGTGAACTCTTGTAGCATGCCTATAAGGAGCCCAGGTACAGTTCCATGCATGACAGTCCTGCGTGCGATTCATTTAATCCTCACAATCTTCCAGAGAGATATGATGAATACTATCATCTCGGTGTCAAAGATAGGAAAATGAGATGCTGGGAAATTAATGTCCGACACACAACAAGGAAGAAGAGGAGATAGATTTGGATCCCATGGGGCTGAGTAGCCAGGATTCACCCTCCTAATGACTATGCACAAAGCCCCTAATTGCAACTTTCAAGAAGGATGGCTTTCTGAAACAGGCTGAGCAATTGAGTGAGTAAACGAATGAACGTTACCCACTTCAAAGCTTAGCTCTGCATTTGTACCATGTTTTATTCACTTTGAGCACTGTGTGATTAAGAGCTATCCTAGTGAGTAAGAGCTCTGCACTGTGAAGTCAATAGAATAGAAACTGTAGTCTGATATGGCTGTGTAACTTTGACATTCCCTTCACCTCTCCTAATCTATTTCTCTTCCTGTAAGGTGGGAGTGGTGACGCCTGTGTCTGAGTGAGATGGTCTGTTCTCTGGCATGTCATAAGCTCTCTTATAAAACTGAGTTCCTTTATCAGCCTTTCCAATGGTCTTCAGTCCTTGACTGTCACTCTCCAGAAAATGTTTCTTAACTATTGTCTGGAGACAATATGTCTAAGACATCTCCCAAGGAAGAAGGAGCAATATCAGCTTGATACCTGAAGAATCTATTAATGACCCCTATCTATTTAAGCTTCTAAACTTCTTGTTAAATCCATCTCATTTTCTCCATCCCACACCCACAATCCGAGCACAGATGCCCACAAACTCTGGCATGAATTCACCAGTCTTGTGAGATGTTCTTCCCACTCATGCCAATATGATTATATTTCCTACCATCCTGACTTTCATGTGGAAAGAATGCAGGAACTCTTTTAGCAAATACTTGCCCTCCAGATAAAGTCTCACGATGAAATCCAATCTCCTAAACTGATCTAAACGTTTTGTTGCTTCTTCCATCCAGCTCTTGTCCGTGGGCCTCTCTCCTCAGGCCTGCCAACCCCAACTTCTTCCCGCATGTCAGCTGTGCAGCTCCTCCTCCAGGAGGGCTTACAGGCCCACTGAGGCCTCCTACCCAGGAGCCCTACCCCCGCCTGCAGCTCTCCTACTCCACTGAACATTCCCGAGGACCAGACCACAAGTGCCAGCTCTCCATCCCTTCCAGAAATGTAGGCCAGAGCCTGGCACAATATTTCTCAGTCACATGCTGGCTTCTGAATAAACAAATGTAATAGTGATATATGAAGTAACCTTGTAGTTCTTGAATTCTAGGAACTAATAATCCCCACTGGTTGGCTCCATGTAACGAGCACCATTTTTTTGTAGTGACATGGAGAATCAAACCCAGGACCTCACAAATACCAAGCAAGTGTTCTGCCACTGAGCCACACCTCCACGTAGCCTTGTCTTATAAGCAAATGATAAAAATAATTTCTAGAAAGGTGGCATGGAATGTGAAAACATCTCCAATGTGGCAAAGAGCCTAGGAAAGGCATTACATTTGATTCATTCTAATTTAAGGAATGAGATGAATTGTCCAACTGACAAAAACTCGTATCTATATGCTCTTATGTTAACATTTTATAAATTATTGCCACACTTTAATTGCATTATTAATGGAGAAATTTGCATTTATCTCTTAAACAGCTCAAGATAAATGTTTGCCAAATTATTCTTAAAATAAATTTCCATGATCCATTTTTTTTTTCTCTGTCAGATCCAGGATGTCTTGTAGCTAGTACCTGATCCCAGAGAAATCTTAATGATCTAAGTCAGCAATGCTGAAGAAAGTACAATCAACCCCCGCCATGGTGTTCATGAAATGGCAGGTCTGAGGTTGGGAATTTATGAGCTGCTCTGGGGAGCTTGCTGCAGAGCAACAGGACAGTCCCCACACAGGTACAGTGAGCACCAACGCTCACACTGCATGGCCAATGGGCTGTGACTATGAGATTCGTGATGGCTGACTCTAGTGACCTCTGGCAAGTTACTTAACCTCTCTGAGAGCCTCAGTTTCCCCTAATAGAGAATGAGACAGTAACGCATGCTCCAGGGCCCTGGTGACAATGCAATAAGCTATTGTATGAAAAACATTGAGCATGGTACCTGAGTTTTGTAAGTCTGCAATAAATAGCAGCTATTATTATTACTACGACCACTGTCTCAAAGGTGAGATCTCATAAAAAGTCCAGACAATTTATAGCTACAAATTCTCTAAGCACAAATCTAAGAATTTTCCCTTTGTACATTTTACCAGGGCTCAATTCAATTATTCTTATCCTTTTCTTTTAGAATTGATAGGGATTCAGGGTAGCCTGGCTTTTTGCCTGGCCCTGCTTTCTCACCAGGCTCTCCCTTCCCAGTTTCACACAGTACAACAAAGTCTCTCTTGGTCAGAAAAGGCTCCTTGATATTCTTTGACCCTCTCTTTTAGAATAAAACTTCTCTGGGCATTTAGTGCACGAGGGATTGGGGCAAACAAATAGCAATTTAAAGCAGAGTTTAAAGGACAGACAATTAAAGTGTAACCTTTCCCGGCAACCTTCTGCCGCAGCGCTGTCCTAGTTCAGAGCACCACAGCTAGACAGCATGGATGCCTCAAATTGAATCAGAAGGCAATTGTCATGTCAGTCCTGGAGTTGCTCTTTTTTTTTTTCCCAGGCCTGCTGTGGGAACTGTACTTTACCAGTTTTTGTTCTCTTCTGGAAAAACAAAATAATATGTGTTCCTTCCAGTCACACTATGGTAGGTGACAGAATGGGACTCCGTGGGAAGGTAATGCCTCAGGTCACACTGTTCAGTCCTCTGCCTGCTGCCCTACTAGGTGCTCAGTAGTCCTTGCCATAATATTATGTGGAAGACAACAGAACCAATGGCAGAGTCCTTCCCCAATAGCACCTTGGTCTCAAACTCCAATATTCTTTATTTTATATTTTATTTATTCAATATTTCAGCTACTATTTATGGAGTATTGATTATATTCCAGGATCTTTTTCATTAACCTGGGAAGTGCAATGTTGCACTCAACATAAGCATGGGCCTGCCATCATGGAGACCAAATCCTGCTGGGGAAGCACAACTTAGCAAGATCAACACATAACTGAAGTGAGGTGGCAGCTGTGAGGAGTGCAAGACCCTGACAGATCTGTCCAAGAGGACTTCATCCTCATGGAGGCCAAGCAAGTCAAGATGCCCCTGAGGAGTGAAACTGCCACTGTTTTCTCAAGAGCTGAGGGCGACAGGATGGGGGACCTGGAGGAAAATCCAAGCAGAGGGGATGTGCCTAGGGTGGATGAGTAGATGGACAGTGTATCTGAGGTAGAAGGCAAAAGGAAAGGCATGAGAGATGAGGAGTCAAAGCCCAGCAGTGAACAGGCTAGTAGGGCTTTCTAGAATAAGTTAGGACTTTTGGTCATATGCCAAGCAATATAGGATCACTGAAAGCTTTGAAAGGTAGAAAGGTTGTGAGGGGCTGACAGAAACAGATTTCCATTTCAAACACATTTTACTGGGTAGGAAGTCGACCTGGAAAGAGGCACAGGTACATTTGCACAAATCCGGGGAGCCTTTCTGCGGAGCCCGCGTGGCTTAGGCTCTGCTGAGGGAGATGGAGGGGAGGGGAGAATAAAGTGGACCATGGGTGAGCTGAGGGGAGTTGAGTAAATTTGTGAGGTAGAGTAATAAGAGAGCAGGGAGACTTTGATACTTTGAGTCCATCACTCAAAGCCAGCCATGACTTCCTCCTCCTCTTCACCTCACCTGCCCCCTCCCTCAGGTTTCAGGAAGCCCCTCACCCACTTTCCATGCCAACTCATGGGACATTAGAGTGAGTCCCACAGGAAGTCTCACATTCCAAAGGACAGAATGTAACAGAATGAACTACTTCTCCTTGTACCCAAGCTTTTACTATCAGCATAAACTCGCCACACTTGCCTCCCCACCCCATACTTCACACTGGGAACTATGAACCAATAAATACAGCATTGTTCCCCTTGTCTGAACAATTCCAAAGTCACACTTCTCTGAGGGCTATGGAGGTAAATATTATAACTGGTTACACTTCCTTATTTAAAAGTAGGCAAGAAATAAACTTTAATAATATTTTCTCATTTATTTATTTGAGAGAGAAGGAGAGAGAAAGAGGCAGATAGAGAATGAGCACTTTGGGCATCCAGCCATTGCAAACAAACTCCAGATGCATGTGCCCGCTTGTGCATTTGGCCTACGTGGGACCTGGGGGAGTTGAACCTGGGTCCTTTGGCTTTGCAGCCAGACACCTTAACCACTAAACCATCTTTCCAGTCCAATAATATTTTTTAAAAAAATTTTAAGCCAGGTGTGGTAGTACATGCCTGTAATCCAAGCTTTTAGGAGGTGAAGGCAGAAGGATTAAGAGATCAAGGTCATCCTCAGCTACATGAGACCCTATCTCAAAAAGAGGGAGGGGCTGGAGATATTGCTTAGTGGTTAAGGCTTTTGCCTGGGAAGCCAAAGGACCTAGGTTCAATTCCCCAGTACCCACATAAGCCAGATGCGTAAGGGGAAGCATGCATCTGGAGTTTGTTTGCAGTGGCTAGAAGCCCTGGTGTACACATTCTCTGTCTGTCTCTTCTCTCTCCTAGCAAATAAAGAAATAAAATAAAGTTTCTTTATAGAAGGGCTGGGGAGATGGCTCATTGGTTAAAGAAGATGCTCTTGTGTAAAGCCTGCTGGCCCAGTTTGATTCTCCAGCATATACATAAAGCCAGATGCAAAAAGTGACCCAAACATCTGGCATTGGTTTCCAGTGTCAAGGAACCCTGGCAAGCCCATACACATATGCACACATGCATGCAAATAAACAAATGAATAATATATTTACTTAAAAAAGGAAACTGGGCTACAGTGAGACTGTCTCAAAATACAAAGTGCCTGGTTGGCAATCCCTAGACAAGCATGGTGTCCAAGGAGCTCTGGTATGTGACATTTACTGCTGACGGTAGCATCTAGCTCACTTGTTCACTTTCAGTATATTTCAGTACATTGTAGTTCACTTGTGTCTGGGCTTGTGGATTTACAGAGTGTCTCTACCGGTAGTGAACTGAGGACAACACTAACAACAGAAGCACAAGTGAACACATGATGAAAGGACAGATTTTCTCCCACCTTCAAAGCTTACTTTTTATTTTTATTTTTATTTATTTTTATTTTTGGTTTTCTGAGGATGGGTCTCACTCTAGCCCAGGCTGACCTGGAATTTACTATGGAGTCTCAGGGTGGCCTCGAACTCATGGCAATACTCCTACCTCTGCCTCCCAAATGCTGGGATTAAAGGCGTGTGCCACCATACCCAGCTAAAACTTACTTTTTATAAACCACATATCACTGTGGAAACAGCAAATACCTAATCAGATCTGAAAGTAAGTCATCCAAAAATTAAAAATTACCAACACTTGAAATATGGACTTATGCTGGGCATATTGGCGCATACCTTTAATCCCAGCACTCAGGACACAGAGGTAGGAGAATCATCATAAGTTCAAGACCACTCTGAGACTCCATAGTAAATTCCAGGTAAGCCTGGGCTAGAGCAAAACCCTACTTTGAGAAACCAAACAGAAAAAGAAGTAAATATGGACTTAGAACTGCTAAGCCTTTTTGTATTACAAATTATAATAAATATTAAGATTTTTCACATCTTTAGTATTTTGACATCCTATTCAAAAATTTGTAGACCACTGGTGTAGGGCTAGTCCCTAGGGGAACAGTGTGGCGCTGACACACCTGCCTGTATTGAGCATGGGGGAACATGCCTTCTGTCTCCAGCAGAGGCCTATCATTCCGATCCCTGTCTCCATAACTTTCTTCTTTGCTCATCAGAGACTCTTCCTCAGCCTCTTCTTCCTTCTGGAGAATTTTCCTCATGAAGTCCCTCTTGTCCATTGGGGTTCGGATGATTTTCAAGTTGTTTGTGTAGATGATTATCTTTCCAAAATCTATAATAGGTGGATGCTAGAGAGAGAGAGAGAGAGAGAGAGAGAGAGAAAGGGAGTGAATCTTCCCTACCAATCACAAGCTGCAAGGTTGCAGAACATACTCAACCACCATAAAGGAAAATAGGACAGAAGGACTTTGCACCAATCAACAGTGATTCATCAGACCTCAAGGCCATGGTTCATTACAAGACTTATTTGTTCTTTCTGAAAGCCAAAGAATCTAGTTTGCTTTTTTGCCATGGATGGTAACCAGTCAAAGCATCAGAACGTGCAGGGGTGCGGAGGGCAAGGCCTAGCACTTCCATTACTATGGAACACACAACACAGAGCTTGGCACAGTCAGTCTTCAACAAGTACAAAAGGATCATGCTTTTGTTTCACACAAATTTTTTCTTCATTTTTCTAGGCATAAGTACCAATAAAAACACATGCTATTTACTGAACACTTTGTGTCAGACAACATGTGAAGCACTTCACCACTATTATATCACTTTCCCCTAAACATCTCTGTGAAGCAGGTGCTATGATTTCCATGTTTTACAGGTAGAGACAAAGTCTCAGTGGGGTTAAGCACCTTTCCGAGGTGACAAAGCAAGTTCCATGGCTGGGATTTCAAATCCAGGTCACCTTTTTTTTGGGAGGGGCGAGGGTTTCAAGGTAGTGTTTCACTCCAGTCCAGGGCAACCTGGAATTCACTATGTAGTCTCAAGGTGGCCTCAAACTCACAGTGATCCTCCTAACTCTGCCTCCCAAGTGCTGAGATTAAAGGCGTGCACCACCCTGCTTGGCTCCAAAGTCCACCATTTTAAAGCACATTTTAGACTCCTACACTGCACTATGCCCAAACATTCCTCCTTCCCAAAATATATCAATGTATACTATAGATGATGATAGAAGATAGGTAGGTAGATAGATGATAGATAGATGATAGATAGATAGATAGATAGATAGATAGATAGATAGATAGATAGATACATGTATATGTATATATCACTATCTGTCAAATATATGGATGCATACACTCTGTTACAATTAATTTTTAGACTTGATTTTAGCTAAAAGGCCAAGAAAAAATAATGTTTTGATTATCCATATAATGTAAAAATCTTTATGTCAATGTACTTCTAAATGATCATTGTTAGTAGCTTACATTCTCCTGTATGGATTTATCATGTGTTGCTTAATGATTTGTTCAGGAATAAATTAGGGCAATACTTCAATGTAGTAAAGAAGCCTGGAGGACTGAGCGCACAGGTCAGTTGCAGAGAACTTGCCTAGCATGTGTGAGGCCTTGGGTTCATCAGAGGTAGAAGAGGAAGAGGAGAAAAAGAAGGATAGCTGAAGGAAGCAGGAGAAAGAAAAGTAAGGAGAAGGAAAGGAAACCACCTAAAAAGAAGTGGTCAGGGAAGTACTATTTGACCAAGAAGCAAAATATACATTTTGGGCTGGATAGATGGCTCAACAATTAAGGAATTTGCCTGTAAAGCCTGACAACTCAAGCTTGACTCCCCAGTGCCCTCATAAAGCCAGATGCACAAAGCTGCACATGCATCTGGAGTTTGTTTGCACCTAGAGGCCCTGGAGCACCCAATCTCTCTTTCTCTCTCACCTTGCAAATAAATAAATATTTTTTTTAAAAGAAGAAATAAGCTGCCAAAAAAATAATGTACATTTTTACCCTCTTAAGAAGCCTGAAGGGAAATAATTTTGGACCCCAGTTCAACTGTCCACTGCTCCTAAGATATAGGACAGTCATGGACTTCTCAAAACTCTGTTTTATTCATCTGCACATGGTCCGCCATCTAGCAGGTAGATACTACCACTGACAGTCTAGTTCTTGAAATTCAGTAATACTTCCACACTGAATAGTAGCCAGATAATGTCCTGAAGGTCTTGAGTCCATTATCCTGAAACTCCCATTATCCTGTCTCCTTTTGGGGAGTCTCTACTGTTGCCAATCTCAGTAATATGAGTTAAGATCCATAGTTCTGCCCCAACTTTCTGCTTGCTCACTTCTAGGCTTACTGAATAATGTTCCTATAGTTAAGTATTTCAATTCTTGTTCCTGAGACTAATGCTAGCAACTTCTGGGAGGGGAAGATGCTTTGAAAAACAAGTAAGACAAATTTGTAAATTCTGAAGATAATATGTCAGTGGGCATTAACTACTGCTGCCAGTAAAAACTATTTTTCTGTGGCATATGCACACTTGCCACATTACTA
This sequence comes from Jaculus jaculus, assembly GCF_020740685.1. Lineage (NCBI taxonomy): Eukaryota > Metazoa > Chordata > Mammalia > Rodentia > Dipodidae > Jaculus > Jaculus jaculus. The sequence goes on along the minus strand of NC_059114.1, from coordinate 38,634,808 downwards.
AGTACCTCAGCATGAAGTATGCTGTCATACTGTAGAACTGCATAAACCAAAACTGTTGAGCTACTACACTTCAACAATCTCCTGTTTAAAGCCCACACATGCTCAGTCCAAATCTGACATGAGCAAAACTTCAGTGTTCAGGCTCCCTTCTTTGAAACAGTTGTGGAGTTATCAATGGCTAAGCCACTAGCTTCCCATGGCCCTTTTTTCTTGTTCGCTCTCTTTAAGGGATCATGTAGCAGCTTCCATTTCCTATTGTCTTATGCACACTGGATTCCTGTTTCACACTCTGGACTATCAGTTTCTGAATCTCAGAAGATAAGGATGGTGGTACTTTTGGAAGGTTCCATTTCTACTTCCAGTGATAGCCAAAGAGGTTCAGTTACTAGGAAGCTTCATCACATCTTGAGTGTTTCCTTTTATCTTTTTTCCAAAAGGCAAACTTAGTATGTTCAGAGAATATAAGATCATCTGCTCAGCCCTCTGCTTCTTTAGCTGGTCAATGTAAGAGAAACAGGACAGTCAATGTTTCTACTCCAGTGGTGAAGGGTCCCAGGTCATCTTGAAGGTGTGTATAATACAGTCCTCTTGACAGCCAAATCTTCCTGGTGTCTAAGGAAATTCTCTAGGTGTAACTGAAGTTCACATGATCTGGTTACATCCAGCTGGCTGAGAGGAAAATCCACTCTTGAGCCAGGATGGAACCAGGAATGCTTCAGCTTTTTCCAGAGTCTAGAATGGCAATTTATGCCATTAAGCATTTGTGAATATTCAGGTTTCTGTGGCAACTTGGCTAGAGATTGTTATTCAGGCACTACTAAACTTTCTCACTGCTCTGTTTTTAAATGCAGAGATGACTTATTAGGTAGTAAAAAGTTAATCTGTTTTGGAGTCAAGCAGACCTGAATCAAATTTTATTCCAATGATACTTGACAATTATGGCAAAGGTGAAAGTTATTTAATTATTTACACTTCTGTTTCTCCAGTTTATAAAATTCTTTCTCACTGTAAGGATGCAATCAAATAGTATGTATAATATGGGTGTTCAATAAATACTACCTCCTTTCCTTTCCCTTCCACTTTTTTCTCAGACCTTGCAAATTTCAGTAATATTTAGTTCCTTAAAATAATTTCATTACTTATAACTACTTTTTCTATCCATCACACACAAAAAAAGACGACATTTCTTTAAGAACTTGCTCGCTCCTGTAATAGTGGTTAGCACTTGCTGGATACATGCAAAGTGCCAGGCGCAGTGCTAAGTGCTCTATGTGTGTTTCTACTTTAATTGCTGTAATGATCCTCCACTCATTGATAATGATGCTGAGGTTCAACTAAATTAAATGATTTCCTCAAGTTTACACAACAAGTGACAGAAACAGCCAGCCCTTCTCTGACTTACAGCAGAGCCCTAGTTTATTATAATGATGTAAAACACACATAGCATAAAACTTATTATTTTAACCATTTGTAATTGTAGTGATCTGTGGCATTAAGTATATTCACATTGTTAACCATCATCACCTCCAAACTCCAGAACTTTCTCTTCTTGCCAAACTGAAATACGGAATATATAAACAATAACTCTTGTGTCACCTCTATCCCTGACAACAAACAGCTACATTTTATCTCAGTGGATTTGACTCTTGTAAATATATGATGTAGCTGGACTACACACTATTTGCCTTTCTGCATGTGGCTTATTTCACATATCTTCAAACTCCACCCATGTTAGCACCTTGTCGAGGAGCTATGGCATTCCAATATTTACTTGTATCACATTTCGTTTATCTATTCATCAATCAATAGACATTCAAGTTGTTTCTACATTGAGATAATTGTGAATTGCTATAAATACTGGTGTACAAATATTTGTTCAAGTTCAGAGCCCTTCCTTTAACTCACTGCATCTAGTCAGTATTTACTAGGAGCTTTTTACAGTTGGATTTGCTGTTGAAAAATCACAATATTTCAGTTTTTGCTCCTTGTTCTTTTTACAAATAACACATGGATGAACTATTTCAGTGGGTGGAGCTGCATGAATCCTTCATGACCCTTCTGAAATCCAGAGCCTGGCTAAGGGGGAATGAGGTACCTGATGAACAAAGAGAGCAAGTATATACATGAGACCAAGCAGGAGCCAGATCTTCCACAGAGCCTCTCCACACTATGCTTTAAGCAACTGAGTCACACTGCCATGAAGACAAATATATTTGGTTTTGTTAGTCAACATCAAATCATACACCTACCAATACATCAAATTTAGCACATGGCTTATGAAACACTCCAAATTATCTACCATGGCCTTTTACAAGTTTTATATGAACTATGACTGCTTTCATTCTCAACTTACAAATAAAATATACTTTAAAAGGAATACTATAAGTACAATAGCATACCTAAGACATAAATAATAGCAAGTATTATCATTATCACTATTATTGTATAATGATCTTATTCTTTAAAACTGAGCCTGCCATGGAATTAAAAGTAAGGGGCACCTGAAGATCTGTCTTTATTTTCACTGCACCTGAGGTCTCTGCAATGAGTAAGCCCCTTAACTTGGCACACAAGCTTCTTCATCTACAAATTGGAAATGGCCAAACTTTACCTTTCTCCCAAAGATTATGATAAATAAACAATGTGATGAACATAAATGAAGATAACAGGTGACTACTTTATAATGCATAAATCACTGTGCTAGCATAAGAGGGAGTTTCATTTTAGCCCCCTATTTTATCAAGATGAAACCTGATATTAATTTTGGTAACTATTAACAAGCCTACAATTATCTATTTACCAAAATCCACAAGTTCAAAATAACTCTATAGTCAATGCATTATCTACTTCCTTAGTAAATTAACAACAAAGATGCTTAAAGAGAAATTATCTAAATATCACACTTTAAAGATGAAGTCAGTATTAACCTGGATACATTATATGACTATATTTAGTCTTTAAAAGAAAATGCATTTGTGGTCCCACTGGCATGGGCATATGCACATTTATGAATTTTGGAAATCACTGAGTATTTTCCAGACTCATAGTTTAAAATTAAATCATACATGGACTTTTGATTATCCATAGTACCAGAGAAGCTAACTGAAATTCACAGATAAAGCACATACTTCATGGCAATACTAGCTTGAATGTCTCCCCAGGTAACACTCCTCTTGCTGATTTGCTTTATACCATCTCCTCCAAGGAATACAGCTACCCAGAGTTCATATCAATGAGCATCGGAAAAGACAAAAGTAAGTAAATAGACAAACATTAAAGAAACAAAAAAACAGGCAGTAGAAAGGCGATAGGGAGTAAAACAGGACATGGATAAACTATAATTGGCTGGAGTAAAAGAGGTACCTTCAAACATTGTTCTTTCAGGAAACAAAGCGACCTACTGTTTCCTAATTTTCTAACAGGACAGTTTAGCAACCTGAAAACTATGGCACCTCTATTTAATTTACACATTGAGGAAACTCAGCCAAAGACTCCATTACAGTGTATTACACTGGATGGAATGTGAACACTGCTTATACTCATTTCACTTTCCAATGAGTAGTCAACAAGAGTATTACTGTCCCAGAAATATTATTCCACTTGGCATACCTTTAGCTCTGGCTAGTAGCTGAGTGTGAGCAAGATACAAATCTGGAGCACTTAGGTGTTTCCCTAAACACAGTTTAGGAAGCCTTACCCTTAAAGGTCATAACCACACACAATACCAACCTTATGGTCATTCGCCTTGTAATCATTGAACAGAGGCTGGCCACCTGCCAGCATGTAAGCATGGCCCTCTGGGAACACACTGATCCTCCGAGCGGTCAGCTTAGGAGAGGACAGCTGGGGCTTGGGGGCTTCCCCGGACCCGTAAACACCATCCACTGGTTCAAGGGCCTCCTGGAGGAAGCTGTGAGGGTAGTCCTCTTTTGGCGACTCTAACTCCTGCCCATCCTCAAAGACCTGCTTTAACACTCGCCCACTGAAGGAGGAGGAGATTTTAAATCGTACTTTCCGGGGCTTGTCGTCGCTCTTGGGACTCAGCTTCTTCTCTGGGTCCTCCATCAGCAGCAGGCTCACCCGAGGCTGCCAGGTTTCCGTGTAGCCAGTGAAACCTGGGGTCCCAAGAAAAAGGTATTTTATTTTCTCTCCTCTTGCATATGATTAATTCACGTTGCTGCTGGGAAATGCTCAGTTACAGCAATTGATACCCTCACATTAAATATTGATAGAGCCTCATGAATAGGGAGGTGATCATGGGTTTATGGAATGGATGAAAAAGGAGACAAGGCGGGTTCCCTTCCTATTTCCAAACTCAACCATAATTTCACCCCAACCCTGGCATTTCTGAACTTGGGGTGAGTAAGTCCATTGCATTAAGTGCTAATTTAATAAGGTAAAGACATCAATTAGAAATTATCTTGATATTGTTACCAAAAAACCATAAATCTAACAAGTATTTCATAAATGCCAAAGGTGGTCACACATGTTATTTTACTTCATCCTTACAACCCTACAATGGCTGCTTTACATATCCAGGAAGGAGGCCAAGACTGTTTCCTCCTTTGTACTTTCATTACAACTAAGTCAGTGACAGGAGAGGGCTCAAATTCACATCTATGTGACCCCAAAATCATGACCAGTCCACCAAACTGGAAGTTTTCCAAGGATGTGTCATGGGGCATTAGATTCAGTAGAGTTTCTTAGGGACATCATCTTAGAACAGGAGTCCAAGGGCCTAGAGTTCTGGGTCTTTTGCCCCTTCACTTACCATAGCAACACCACTTTAAGTACATTTTGTGTTTAAGATTCCCTTTGTGGGTGCTGGGGAGATGCTCGATGAATAAAGCACATGCATAAGTGCAAATACCTGACTTCAGATTCCCCAAACCACATAAAAGCCAGATGCTGTGCCCATATCTGTAAATCTTCATTCATCACATCAGGAAGGAGGCAGAAACAGGAGAATTTCTCAGAAGCTCACCAGCCAGCTAGCCTAGCAAATGCACCAGTGAAAAGGAATAAATCAAGAGCCTGCCTCAACCAAGGTTAAAGGTGGGGACTGACACCTGAAATTATTCCCTGACCCCCACATAAACACTATGATACATGAATACAAACACACACACACATCAAAATTAATTAATTTTTAAAAAGATTTAATTTGCAAGCACAACACTAACCTCTACTAGCCTCTGCTAGTGTTATATAAATACCCAACTCTGAGATGGTCACTGGGATGAAGATCAAAGAAGCATATGATGTGGGTCCTAGAAATAGCCTTACAATCTGGTTTAGGAAACAGGTCCAAGACATTTGAAGTAATAACCTCATGCTTAAGGAGCAAGCCATCCACTAATGAGACAAAGGATGGCTAATCCAGTAAAGGAGAGGTCTCTAGAAGACAATGTGCGAGGACTGAGGAGGAAAGGGCCCTGAATTAAGTCTAAAAGGATGGACTCAGTGTGAAGAGTGAGGATGGTAGCATAGTCTTGCTCCCTGTTTTTGCTTATGGTACCACCATTTGCTGAGTTACCCAAGCTGATGACTGTCATACTTCTCGGCCATTCATTTCTATGGATTCTTTCACCACTCCCTTTTTTATGGACTTGAACATTGCCCCTAATTGAAAATGTCATTACTTGTTTTCACACCCCGGTTCCAGTGCCACACTGTTTTGACTGTAGTGCCCCCCAGAAGGACTCTTCTGCAGCAGTCAGTCCCTGGGTAAAGATGCTTTCCAGTGACCAACCACATAGCAAATTTTCACTTCTCCACCTGACACAGGTCCAGAACCCTAGCCTCAGCATCCTTCCTTCCCACCTCTGTCATTCTTCCACGTGCTGCCTGGAATGCATGTTCTGAGTGCACCAGAAAGCTCACCCATTTCTCACAGCCTCAGGTTTCTGTCTCTTATCCAGTACTGTTTCCTGATCAGTGGATAAAATATTTAATTCTCCTTCAAGTAACACTTCAAATGTCACTGCTTCTGGGAAGTTTTCCCACTGCCCCAGGAAGCTTGCCATGGAATCTGGATCTACCACCATTAAAGTGCTTCCCACTTTCCCTGGCCATTCTTGTCTTTCCAGGCAAACAACTGTGAGTGCCTTAAAGCCATGGCTGTCTGTGCCAGCTCTCTGTTCCCCATGGCTAGAAGGGCCCAGTACAAGCTAAACTCAATAATGATCTGTTGAAAGATTTCAGATGAGAGGAGCCAAATAATGAAAATTTTCAGAACAGAAGCTTGGCATATTTTATCCAGAAAAATCAAGACCTAAGATTAAAAGAATGTTAAGAAAAACACCTACCTTTCTACTGAGGAGAAGTACCCCAGTCCTGGGGTATATTTTTTTCTTTTGCATCTTTGTAATCAAAATATCTGACAGAAACTACTTAAGCAAGGAAATGATTGTTTGGGGTTCAGGATTTCAGGAGGATCTTAAGCTGTTTTGGTGGGGAAGGAATGCTGTAAGTGGCAGCAGAAGTGCGTGTAAGCAGCTGACCACATGACAGCTGATGGAAGGCAGAGAGTGGACAGAACCAGGGCCCAGGCTATAACCTTCAAGGCCTCTTCCTAGTGGCACACTTCACAACCTCCCCAAACAGCACCATCACTCAGGGAAGCAGCATTCAAACTATGTGCCTATAGGGACATTTCAGATTCAAACCATGACACTCTTGATGAACCATGACATTCTCAGTACAAGGAAAAGGTTCGGGAAGTAGAACAATGAGAGAGAGAGAGAAGGATGGGGGGCATGAAAGGATGAAAGGACAAATTCTTCTAAGTTCCTAAGGATGCAGAAAAGCTGACCCAAATGTGCCATGAATCAATTCTCGGAGGCAGAGACCTTGATTCCTCATCTTTCAAGGAAGTCAGGGAGGGTCCAAGACTCCACCAGTGTCATTCATGTACAACATCCTTATTTTCCACATACACTACATCATGAAAAAGACAGGAAAGCTCTAAGTAGAGGAATATTTCCTTCTGTCTGTAGCTATCGATGGCCAATAACTTCCCTTCACTGAGGACGACCAGTGAAGCAGCTGGCTTTACAGCTACCTGTCAAATCATCATGTCTGGCCATCCCAGGTGAGCAACAGCGGACAGCTCTCAGAAGCAGGAAACGTCACCAGGTGAAAAGCTGGGCACGAGTTTTCCAAGGACTATTTGTCCAATATTTTTTTAAGCCCTTCACAAGCTCATGGATTTTTAATATCCAAACCAAAGGCCTGGGAAGTTTTGAGGTAGTTCAGCTTACTTAGTAATTTTTATTTTTAGGTGCTTGTGTTTTCAGAAGTCACAATACATCTACTCCCAGAAGGGGGAAATCAATGATAAATTGAAAACAATTTTGGTAGCAATATTAAAAAAACCTTTAAAATGTTTATATCTGTAAACCTGGCTAAGATAGAAAATCACTACAGAGTTCAGAAGAAATCACATGAAAACACTAACCTCAGCTGCCTGTTGGGTGGGTCCTGAGCACTGTTTTCCTTTCCCAGTTTTATTATATTTTTCTCATCAATGATAAACTCATCTTACTTTGATAATCAAGAGAAAAAATAAAATTTAAAAATCCATTCCTTTCACCCCAATAATTTTTCCTGTAGAATTATAAAAGAAGAAAAATACCTAGATAAAGTCTCCACAATATTACTTATAGTAAGAGAAACTATAAACAGCTTAAGTTTCCAGTAGTAGGAATTCCACATATGAAAGATTTATGTCATTTTCTAAAGACTTACAAAAAGTTTGAAATTGTATAGAAAATGTTTATAACACAAATCAAGCAGGGAAAACATTTTAAAAAATTGTTCAGGGTTGCAGAATTGACTAAATAAAGTGGTAAAGACAAGCAAACCTTAACATATTAAAATGTTAGTGGTTTTGTCTAAAAAAAGTCAGAGATGACTTTTTCTTTTTCTTTTTTTTCTTACTTTTAAGAAAACTTGATACTTAACATTTTAAACACTTAACATTTAACAGAGAGAGAGAGAGAGAGAGAGAGAGATAAAGGCCAGGTGTGGTGGTGAATGCCTTTCATTCCAGCTCTGGGAGGCAGAGATAGGAGGAAGGCCATGAGTTCAAGGCCAGCCTGGAACTACAGAGAGAGTGTCAAGTCAGCCTGGGCTATTATGAGACCCTACCTCAAAATAAAATACAGACGAATATATGTCGTTGACTGAAGAAAACTGAATCTTCAACAGTCTGTCATATGTATTCAGGTTAAATTTAAACTAGATAGAATGCCCAACCCGAACAAGCCCGATGGTAAAAGGGCACAGTCAGTGGTCCCACGGGAACAGAATGCAAAGAAAAAGCTCCCCTATGAGGCGTTATAGGCAAGTCTTCAGTATTTGTTTCAGCAGGCCCAATTTAAGTTTACCTGGATTGACAAGTGTTGAAGGATGATTAAATGATTTAAGAGGAATAATCACACAGAGAAAACCATTATGTGGGACATCAGTCAGGAAAAAAAAAAAAAACCTAAGAAGTAGGAGGTACGTTCTTAAGATGTATGGGACTGGCTTAATGGATAAAGTGTTTGCTACACAAGCATGAGGACCAGAGTTTGAATTTCCGGTGTGCACATTCACGCCTGTTGGGTGCGGTGACCTGCCAGTAACTCAAGGGCTTGGGAGGCAGAGACAGCGGGTCGCTGGGACAAGCTGGCTGAACAGCTGTAGGCTCAAGTGAGAGACTGTCTCAGTCAATAGAGAACAACTGAGGGAGGCACCCAGTACCAAGCCCTGTTGATGTGCAACAAATGCATGCACATCAACACACACATGTGCACACACATACACGCATGCATGCAATATACACATAGATATGTAAAGAAGAGGAAGAGAAGACATAACCAAATGTGATATATGAACCTTGGTTGCTTCCTGTGGAAATATGACTCTAGAACTGGTATCAGTTGGACCTAGAAAATTATTTTTTTTCTTTAATTTTTTCTTTAATTTTTTCTTTATTTATTTGAGAGCGGCAGACACAGAGAGAAAGACAGATAGAGAGAGAGAGAGAATGGGCGCGTCAGGGCTTCCAGCCTCTGCAAACGAACTCCAGACGCGTGCGCCCCCTTGTGCATCTGGCTAACGTGGGTCCTGGGGAATCGAGCCTTGAACCGGGGTCCTTAGGCTTCGTAGGCAAGCGCTCAACTGCTAAGCTATCTCTCCAGCCCGACCTACAAAATTATTAATTTCCTTAAAATAATGTTACCCATTTATATGGGACAATGTCCTTTGTGTAAGAGACACATGCTTAAATATTTAAGGCGATGTTACAATGCCTGCAATATAATAGAGAAAATCATCTCCTCAAATTAAGTACATGTGTACTTAAATATATGTGCATATAGGGTTTAAGAAAAGAGTAATGTTTGCATTTATTGGTGACTGATTAAAACATTATTACTCTATATTTTCATGTTTGAAAATTTTCTAGTAAAAATTGGGGAGAAATTACACATTTTTTGTGGTTCACAGAGTCAACACAGTGTATTACTGAACTGCACTTTCACCTTCACACAGACTAGTCCAAAGAGCTGGAACAAGGGCGGGGTGGGGGGCGGGGCGGGGGGTGGGGGCAGGGAGGGAGCAGCAAGCTGTCAGTCTTTGGGCACCAGCTCTCCACGTGCACGCGCACAGCAAGCCAGCAGCTCCTCACACATAAATACAGACACGCTTAACAAAAATAGTATATCATCCTCACAAGGAATAAAAACTAGTTTCAAATATATACAGCAGAGAGCCTGGGATGGCCATAACTGGGCTGGGACCAGCAGGGATGAGACCGCCAAAGAGTGAAGCAGAACCCTGAAGGGTTCCTGGCCAGAGCTTGGCAGCCCTGCTGCCCAGGGTGGGTGGGGGCGGGACACAAATCTGCCTGGTCAGGCGGGACAGGCTCCCCAGACCCCACCCTGCGCACTAGGCTCCCCTTCCTGCCCTTCCTGCCTGAGGTAGGGAAGACCCCAGGGCTGCCCCCGCCGCTCCCTATAGCTCCCCTTCACTTCCAAGCTGAGGCCTTGCTGGACTCCATGGCCAGCAGCCCAAGGCAAAGATGCTGCCCCAGGCAGATCTTGCAGAAGTGAGGCAGCTGAGGCCATAAACAGCTCTGGACACCTGTCCTGGGCCCAGGTGGTCACGGTAATGGGAGCCTGGGGAGGGACGGGAAGGAACTAGGGTGGTGCTAACTTCAAGAGCCACCCAAGCACTAGCATGGGGTACCTCATGCAGCTATAGCCCCTCCTCCTGGGTGGGGCTGGCCTCTAGCTAGAGGCCTAGGCTTGGGGGACATTCAGACCAGGAGTGGGCTGGCCTGGCCAGAGGTGTGGAGCCCCAGTCCCTGCTGCTTTACTCCAAGCAGCCTGAATTTCTACTTAGTCAAAAGCAGCCTCTCAATGGCTCTTGGGGGTAGAGCTGGAAGGAAGGAGGGCCCAGGGCCACAGGGGAATGGGAAATGATCAATTCTGAGGCCACAAACATCAAAACAAAGGCAATCTAGTCTTTCTGGGGAAGAGTTTGTAAGGATTTCCAGCCCCTTGACAGGAAAACCTTCTCTGGAGGCTAGAGGGTAATTCGGGGTCCACCTATGAGGCACGGCCCTCCTGCCCCTCAGCTTGCCCCTTCCCACTCCTACCTGCAAGGGGCAGATCTGGGGAAAACCTTGTAGATTTGGGGGCCAAGAAAACTGAGATGTGGAGGAAGGTTGTTCTTACAGAAGCGTGGTAGGTTCTAGAAAGCTGACTGCAGAGGACCTGGTCTGGGCCCGACCCTGTGACAGAGGGCACGGGCTACATGTAGTGTTCTCCTGCGGTACAGGTGGCTGAACAGAGGGGTGTGGTGGGGGCAGGGTGGGCAGCGAGAGGGTGAACGCGTTGTCAGTGTCTGGTCATTTCCCACTGAAGAGCGAGCCCGGCAGAACCACCCGGGCCACAGCCATGCCCGTCAGGAAGCAGCGGTTGAGGCGCTGCGGGCCCTTCCGGCTCTCGGCTGCTGCAGTGTTCCCATAGAGCTCCACAAAAGCGTCCCGGCCCCATTCTCCTGGACCCGAGGCTCCAGGTGGGCATTCAGGTACGTGCCCATCCAACCTGCAATCCGACTCACCAATACCTGCATCTCCTGGTCTTCGCTTTCCACACACAGTGCCCCGCCGAAGGAGAAGAAGGCCACAATGCCACCCCAGTTTTCCCCATCCTGGAAGAGTTCCTTCACCACCTGTGCAAAGCGCTGACATGCTGTCCCTGGGGTTACATGCAGCTGGGATGTTGCATCACCGCTGCCCGCCGGCACCGCAGTTCAAACGCGTCGCCTGCCGCCCTCAGCGCTGCCATGGGGTCGCCTCCCGGGCAGCCAAACTGCTGCTGTGGCCAGTGGCTCCATTCACAGCCAGGCTGTCTGCCAGGTGCCCGGATGGGTTACCATTGATAGCCTGGGGTCTCCGTCTCTGATTCAGTCCCTTCTAACGCCTCGGTCCTGTCCTCTTCGACGTCACTAAACTGACTCCACCTGTATCCTTTCTGGGAAAGCTTGTAGGAGAGAAAGTTAACCACCAGCTCCCGGTTGCTCTGAGACATTTTTATAATATAGATGGGCTCAACCAGTCTATTGTCCAAAACACCTGCTCACTCACTGGGTCTGGTCTGTGCTTAGTGATTCTCTTCCAAGAGCCAAAGCCAAGATAATGTTCAACCCCGGGTGAGGCTTCCGGAACCCTGAAGGGACTTCTCCGTGGATTGGGCAGGGGACATGGACCTCGGACCTGTGATCAGATTTTGGAAAGGTCACCTCTGGGCCTTTCCGGGAGGATGACGGCTGGAGAACCCCCCAAAACGCTACTGGTTGTCTGTGAATTCCCCCAAAAGCCCAGGACATGGCGGCGGGGGATTGCCAGGTCCTCCATTGTGCGGCCGGACACAATGGAGAAATTGTACTTTTAACCAAAATACTCACAGACAACCTAGCTTCTTTTCCGTGCATTTTACTTTAGACCCTGGTGTACTCCGCATCCCTTTAGGAGTAGCATTTTCCTCCTCTTCTGTCTGCTGCCACTGGCTGGGCTCTATTTCGTGTGTGTTGTGGGATTTGGAAGATGATATCAGATATGTGTCTTGATGAAAGAAAGGTTCAATTGTTACAAATTGAGTGTGAACATTATCCTTCAGTGATCTTTCCACATCTCTCACTTTTAATCAGAGGAGCGTTTATAAATTAAACATATACTTTTAATCTGTTCATTTGCTACTATGCTGGGTGTGTGTGTGTGTGTGTATGTGTGTGTGTGTTTAAATAGCAATCCAGCAGTTCTCTTTGAAACATTGTCACAGCAAAAGGTTATTATATTTGTTGATCACTTGCAGAGAGCTGTGAGAGACCAATAGGACTTTATAAAACAGATAACAAACAAAATCTAAATCTGTCACTGCTCTACAGTATAAACTAGAAACTTCGAAGGCAATGCTTTAAGGGGTTGTCATAGCTTCCTGACAGCTTTTAAAAATACCTCCACTGTTGTCTGAGCCCCATGGGAATGAGTTTGTCATTGGCTGTAGGGGCTTGAGACCGCCTGGCGCCGTGCCCCCTGTCTCCATCCACACCACAAGGCAGTATGTGCAGTCCCGCCAACACGTGGGGGTGAGGAGAGACTTCCCACGTGATCTTCCAGTAGCTTACAGACTTAAAAAAAAAGTCCTAATCAAGTAAGTTTGGCAAAGCTGAGTGAAACCTAGTTAACTCATTTCTTCCACACACCTCTCAGAATGTTTCCTACGCTGGTCTTCACCAGCCTCGCCGCGGACACACTGTTTCCAAAGGAAAGCTCTTTTCTTTTTGCAATTAGATTTCCTAGAACCACATTCTAAGCAAAACAAAACAGGATGAAAGATGCTGTATTTTCCTGCTTAAAAAGTTGCCCCATCTTCCACCTACACTCCTTTATAATACATAGCAGGGCTTTACTAACTGAAAGGGACATTTCCCAGTTGGTTCAACAGGAAACTCAGGTTCAACCCAGGTCTTTCTGCCGTCAAAGCTCATGCTTTCCTCAATGAATGCTTCTGTCTCACAGAGAGAGTTGAGTGCTGTAAGATGCAAATAGTTTTCATTAGTCTCTTCATATTCCGAAATCCATACCTGGCTTTGTAATGTAGTGTCTGAGAAGCTTCCTCCTGGCCTGATGTAGCTTAGCTTCAGGACAGAGCCCAGAGCTTTCTTTGAAAACTGGTCTTACTAGGTATCTCCAGGATGCAAGTCAGGCCAGCTTCCTTGCTATACTTTCAAATGCCTTTTCCTCATTACCTCTGGACAAGACTGGCGGCATGCTTTGTGTCACAGACCATCCCCACACCAGAATGTGAAAGGAAGAATCTCAAAGACAGACAGGAGTAGTAGAGAAACATCAGCTAGGAACCACAGGCTAAAATCTGGGACTTTATTAAAAACTAAGAATCTTGGGGGCTGGAGAGATGGCTTAGTGGTTAAGTGCTTGCCTGTGAAGCCTAAGAACCCCAGTTCGAGGCTTGGCTCCCCAGGGCCCACATTAGCCAGATGCATAAGGGGACTCATGCGTCTGGAGTTCCTTGGCAGTGGCTGGAGGCCCTGGCGTGCCCATTCTCTCTCCCTCCCTCCCTCTCTCTCTCCCTCTTTCTCTGTCTGTCACTCTCAAATAAATAAATAAAAATAAAATACTTCTAAAAAAAACCTAATAATCTTGGGCTGAGGATGTAGCTCAGTTGGCACAGTGCTTACCAAGCATGCACAAGGCCTGAGTGCAGTCCTCAATACTGCACAAAACCAGGCATGGTCTGCACACCTGTAATCCTGGTGCTCTGGAGGTAGAGGGAGGAGGGTTAATTCAGTGTCCTCCTCAGCTACATTGAAGCCAGCTGGTCTACATGAAACCCTGTCTCGAAAAATAAATAATAATAAGAAAAAGAATCCACTGGACTTGCCTGTAGCAAATCAAGGACTTTTGTTTCCCCATGCCCACCCTGACTCGCCCAATAGACAATGTATTCCTACCAAGGTGCCAAAAGATGGCCCTAAATTTTTTCTAGTCCAGCATACTCCAGTAGAAATGTAGTGTAAGTCACCATTATACTTTAAACTTTTCCAGTAGGCTGTATTTAAAGAATGAAAAGAAACAAGTAAAATTAATTTAAATAATATTTATTCAACCCAATATATCCACTGCTCTATCATTTAAACATATCACCAAATGTAAGAAAACAGCTCATGAGATATTTTAAATTCTTTTTTTTCTACCAAGCCTTCAAACGCTTGTGTGTATGTAACATCTATAGAGCAATTCATTACTCGACTAAGTTTTGCTACAAATATTTGCTCCGTGTTCAGAATTCATGAGCTGTGTAGCTGACAATGTAGATTCACATATCCAAGTTACCTCAATCATACTTAGAAGTTCTCTAACAACTGACTTGAGCACCAATTTTGAACTACAGGTAAATTAAATTAGTTCTTTATTCAAACTAACTACATTTTAAAGCCAGTAGTCACATGCCACTTGTGACTATTTCAGACAGCTTGGGGCAGCCTCATGGACAAAATTTCTTAATGTAGTCAGTAGCGCCCCCTAGAGGACATGCTGGAAATTTATGGAACTATTTATTTTTCAGTAGTGCTCTAAAGACCACAGGCATTTATAGTGGTTGAGGGAACAACAGACACTTTCAATATGACAAAAAAAAAAAAGTCCCACACTTCAGTTTCTTGTACAGAGGAAACACCTTCCTGTAGTTACCTGAACCTGGAACCAAGCCATCTGCTTATCTTTATTTTAGTTGTTCTTAATTGGTGGGAGACATGAACTTCGCTTTGATCTTCATTTGGGGAAACTGAAATGCATGCAAGTTAAAGGATTCTGCACTTTGTGTTCCTCAAAGTAGTGCCAAGAGGTGTCCAGCATTCTGGAAAATTATTTCACGGATTAAAGTACTGCAAGTAGGGAGCAGTATAATATCAGTAATATTATAATATTAATATATTATATCAGTACCTAGAAATCTGAGGCAGGAGAATTGTGACTTCAAGGCAGCTTGAAGCACAGCTAGTTTCTGGGCTTCACCAGGAGACCTTCTCTCAATAACAAGGTGAAAGCAAACCTGCCATCACATCAAACACCGTCTGCAGCTCTTACCTTTGTGTCATGCTCACAAGGTCGTAGACAGAGGTTAGGCATCTATTTCTTGATAATGTCGGCTGATCACATTCAGGCAATTGCTATTAAAATATATTGTGTTTTATTTTCTATTGATTTCCTTTCATTCCTCTTTATGTTAAAAACAAAATCTTGGTATTGTTTCTTCAAACTTAGATTTGCTAGCAGTTGCTAAATCTGAGTTTCATACCAGAATAAGCAGGGGGTTCTTGGGAATGCCAGTCACCAGAAGCCTGCCTTGTCTGATGGTGGAGAGCTGCGGTGCAGGTTCAGGCCAATGGACACTGCCACCTGCAGGGAGGAGAGGGAACTGATGCTGGACGCAGAGACACAAGGACAGAAGCAGGGCTTGAGTACCTTCTGAGCCCAGAGCCCTGAGCTGGAAAGCAAGGCTCAAGCCATACCCAAGCAGTTAGGGCATTTCTCTCAAGGAGTTCACAGTGGAGTGTGGGACAATAGAAGGATCTAGGCAGGGGATCAACAGACCAGGTGGGCAAGAACAATCATGAGCTTTTTAATTGGACTGGAGGCCCCCACCACAGGAAGAATACATGCCTCGTATTGAAAACCTGTGAGGGGGCCAGTCATGAGCCCTAGGGGTGTGACACTTGCTGGTGGCTGGCTAAATGCATATATATGCTCACCAAACTTCCCAGTAACCACTTCTCTTAATGTTCATACCAACATATTAAGGCTACTCTCACTTTTGGTTAGAGAAGCTTCTCTTTTCAGATGGTGGTGACCTCTGGGATGACTCAAAAGGCACCATAGAGCTGAGAAGAAGTGACAGAGGAGTGCTCAGCACTGAAATATATTTATCACAGCACCCAAGGCTCAGGGTCCATTGTGAAAGAGGTGGCAGAAAGAAGAGGTAAGAGCCAAAGGCAGGGCAGGGCTCATTACAATGCACCCTTCCAGACACAAAGTGGCCTGGATGTCCAAGACAGTGCCTGACACCACCTACACAAGACCATCATGACAGGAGGAAAAGATCATGACATAAAAATAAAACAGAGACTAATTGAGAAGGGGCGGGGATATGATGGAGATAGGATTTGTGAAAGGGAAAGTGGGGGAGGAATGATTATGGTTTATTGTCTATAATGATGGAAGTTGTCAATAATAATAATAATAAAATTATGCCCATCATACACATGAGAAGTAAAAAACAGAGTGGCTACCACCAGGCCATGCAGACCTAAGTGATGGAACCTGGATTTGAACTTGGGTTGGTTATCCTAGGAGCCCACACTTTTAATCAGGTATGCTATGTGGCTTTTAATTGTCAATACACTGCTACATAGCCTTGTGATTTCCCCCCCACACACACCCCCCGTTGGGACAAATAAACATTGACTGAATAGTTCCAACTCCTTTCACAGCAAGGACTACGCCTAGTCCCATAAAAGACAACACAGGGTGACACGGGAGGCAAGGAGTTTAGAATCAGCTCCCGCTAGCTGTGTGATCTGTGGATCCAAAAGATACACAAGGACCCTCCCCGCCCCCCCTCCCCAAAAAACCTGTTTCAAAGATGTTAGATCCAACTGTCTTGATTTTGGCTAAAGATCAGTAGTGAAGTACATCTCTGATGGAGAAATTGACATTGTGAGGTCTCCCTTCAGTATACTCTGAAGCTCGATTCCTTCCCTACCTCTCTCCCTCAAGACCAACCTCTGTCTGAGCAGCCCCTGGAATCACCAAGATTCCACGGCTGTGGGAAATAAAAACAAAAAACTTACCTGGAATTACAATTAAGAGCTATAATCCCAACTTAAGCATAAGAATTTTGCATGAATGAGACAGGCCTCTCACTTCTCTGGGCCTGCTTCCTCGTCTGAATTCGCCAGATATTCTGCCACAGGTAGGCTGGGAGGACGAGAGTGGTGGGTTCTATGCAATGAAGCACCAGACCTCCTACCTGTCTTGACTGACAGGCAGAGGCCACACTTGATTGTCCTTCTCTAGAGTACACTCAGAATTGTTGCCCACGTAAAAAAGCCTTTTTATTTTGGTCTGAGGAAACAAAATGTTGCAGGAAATTTCACAAAAATTACTTTCAAATTGTCTAAAGAGCCACAAATTCACAGCTAGCAAGGCATGATGTAAAGCCTGATTCTAGGCACTACCTATAAGTACTTCCCACCATGAAAACACAATCTTTGGGGGCGTGCCCTGGACCACCTGTTGTAACAAGTGGTTCAGGAGAAGCGGAGGCTGGCCTGTGACTGGGGCTGAGTTAGGGATCAGCTAACCCAAATCCAGGGGGTGGTCTGTGCAAGAGGGGGTAGGGAGCCATAGGCTGAAAACAGAGTTCTGGGATAATGGCATCCCTTGTAGCCAAGGACTTCTATCTCCATCCAGGTATCTCTCCCCCCCCCCCACACACACACACAAACACACACACACATCACCTCCTACCTCTTCTGAGAACCATCAGTGCTGAGGAAACACATTAGTAGAGCCAGAGTCAGCACCACTATTCCTGGGGTCTGTCCTGACTAGGGATATGACCTTGGCCTTAGAAAAAATCTCTACACCTTAATTTCAGCATTATGAAATAAAGGACTTAGCCTGTTGCTTTCTAACTCCAATACTCCATGGTCTCCTGGCCTGATGAATGCCTTCTTAACCCACTTAGGGGAAAGGCTTGCTTTGAGAAGTCTCTACTAAGGCTCTCAGGCTCAAATTTCTCTGTGCCACAGTGTTCCCCACACTCTTTGGGCTCTCTCTTTCTTTCTATTCCACATGGTGCTGGATGAAGGAAAAATACCTCCTGCCTTCACCACAGGGGTGGGTCAGAGCAAGCAGATGTTTGCCTGACATTTCTGAACTGACTACCATAGAAGAATAAGTCATCATGAGGCCTGATAGCTTAACTTCAGTTTCTGGGGCTGCAAATATGGTTCAGTGATTAAAGGCACTTGTTTGAAAAATCTTCTGGCCTGGGTTCAATTCCCAAGCCATCAACATAAGCTAGATGCAAAAAGTGGTAGAGGTGAATCTCAGTGTCAAAACTGGTCAGCTCTATAGCACAATGTTGGTCAGGGAGGCCCATGAGACCCCAAACCAATGCATCCCATTGCCAAAGCACTGTTTCCCACCAGAACTAGACGGTAAGATCCTAGGCTGTGGGCAAGGGACATGGAGAAATAATGCTGGAAGTGAGATGAAAGTCAGCTCTCTGTCAGCTAGTTTCCATAGTGCTAGAAAGCACCGTGCAAACCACTGGGAGATAAAAGTCACCAGTTGTGTGAACAAACAATGAATCCTTCAAGGTAAAAATCCAAGCAAGATGTCCCCACCAGAACAATATAGGATACAGGGACAGTCAACTGCTCTCTGATTGTACAGGAGGGTGGCTCAGTGGGAGGAAATTCATGCTTAGTAATGGGAACCAAATCAAAAGCCTATAGTGAGCTGGTGTGGTGGCCATACTTTCAATCCCAGCACTTAGGAGGCAGAGATAGGAGGATCACAATAAGTTCAAGGCCACCATGAGACTACTGAGTGAATTCTAGGTCAGCCCTACCTTGAAAAATAAACAAACCAAAAAACCTATGATGGGCTTGAGATATGGCTTAGCAGTTAACGCACTTACCTGAAAAGCCAATGGACCCAGGTTCAATTCCCCAGGACCAATGTAAACCAGATGCACAAGATGGTGCATGTGTCTGGAGTTCATTTGCAGTGGCCAGCATGCCCAATTTCTCTCTCTCTCTCTCTCTCTCTCTCTCTCTCTCTCTCTCTCTCTTCAAATAAACTAAATAAATAAATAAAAATTTTGGGCTGGAGAAATGGCTTAGTGGTTAAGCGCTTGCCTATGAAGCCTAAGGACCCCAGTTCGAGGCTCGGTTCCCCAGGTCCCACGTTAGCCAGATGCACAAGGGAGCGCACGCGTCTGGAGTTCGTTTGCAGAGGCTGGAAGCCCTGGCGTGCCCATTCTCTCTCTCTCCCTCTATCTGTCTTTCTCTCTGTGTCTGTCACTCTCAAATAAATAAATAAATATTTTAAAGCCTATGGCTTAGAAGGTTATAGACCATAGATGGAAATCTCCACTGTTTTTTGGCTAAATGGAGAGGCTGTACCATCAAAATGTCTTGTAATTGGATGTGTTTATCCCTTTGATCAATACTGCTCTCACTCTTGCTTAAAGAGCCTATTTTTTACAGATGGCGGTGAATACTGGGAGATCCACGACCCATCAGAATGACAAGAGATAGCTGAGTGCCTAGAATGAAAGAAACATCTCTATTACCTGTCAGGACCAGGAAGCATCACAGAGGAAAAGGCACATTAAGTATGAGTGCTGCTCTCATGGCTAGCCAGAGAACCTTCTCCAGAAAGGTGGAAGTAGACAATGAGGAAACTCAAAACTCAGCAAAGCAGAAAACAAGAGGATGTCAAGAGTTCAACAGTAAAAGAGACTTCTAACACACCCTCCACATCTCAGGGAACATTGTGTAAGAGGAGGTGGGAATAGTGTAAGAGCCATAAGGTTCCCAAGGCACACTATGAGGTACAGTTCTCCCCATAGGGACTGATTGGTACATTCATGAGCCCACAAGGACTGCTGACACCCCACTGAAGAAGCCCTCAAGGGAGTGGGGGCATGGGAGAGGGGACATAAGACATAACCTGATGGGAATACAACCAATTTGAAGTATGGTTATATACTAAAGTTCTAAATAATTTTTTAATATTTATTTGAGAGAAGAGAGAGATATAGAGGGAAAGTGGGTGTGCCAGGTCCTCCTGCCTTCTCTCAAATATAAAAAGGATTTTTCTGAGTGGTGCAAGTGTTTGGTGTTTGTTTACAGGGGAAAGAGGCCCTATGCATGCACAAATTAACAAGTAAGTGATTTTTTTAAAGACAGCTTCTGTGTCATGGTTCTGTAGCTGGGGTTTCAGGCCTCTGGAGTCTGGACAGAGCAGGGATATTGGGGTGCTCATTCACATGCTGATAGTAGTTGCCGAGGCTTCAGCAAGGGCTGCCAATGGGGGCATAGTCCTCTCCGTGTGGCTTGGCCTACACAGGGTATTACAGCTGGATACCAAGCATGAGAACTTAAGCAAGTCCCAGTGTGTCAGCAACTTACCAACCCTCTGCTTATGTCATGCTACACAGGGCAGTAAATACTAAAATGTTCTTGGGGACCAGGATTCAACCAATAATATCCTTTTTGTGCCTAAGTGGGTTTGAGTTACTATTGCTTGTCACCAAAATATCCATGACTAATAGAGTCAATAGTGTATCCTAATTCAGTTCTCATCTTTGCCACTCTATTTGCTATGTAGCCAAAAGTTACCCATTTCTTCATCCTTACGTTTGCTACTCATTTATTTCACAAATATTATTGGATACCTACTATGTGTACCACATATTATAGTTGCCTAGAAGTAAGGAAGGTATGCATAAGCCCCAGAAAAGCAGAGAATCAAATGGAAAAAAACATACTGGCATCTGTAACATCAATCCAAATACTTTGAGCAAATAGTTTCAAGAGAGAAATAAATAAAGTGTTATGGATAGAAGGAAAGACTAGAGGACACTGTCAAGAAATATGCCATTTAACTTGGACCATGGAAGACACATTGGCTATTTTAAAAAAATATATTTTATTTTTATTTATTTATTTGAGATAAAGAGAGACAGAGAGATAGAAGAGAGAGAGAATGGGAGTGCCAGGGCCTCTGGCCACTTCAAATGAACTTCAGACACATGCATCACCATGTGTATCTGGCTTACATGGGTACTGGAGAATTGAACTTTGGTCCTTAGGCTTTGCAGGCAAGCACCTTAACTGCTAAGCCTTCACTCCAGCCCAGCTTTTATGGAGGAAGAGGGAGCTATGCCTCCAGAAGAGCAGTCACTGAGTGAACAAAGGCTGGAAGCACATGGCAGGTGCTTGGAAGTATTATGCATGGTGCACATGTGAACAGGTGGCGGTCCAAAGGCTACAAAGAGCCTACAAGAAACAAAGCTAGAGGGATGGACTGGGGCTTCATTTCCATGAGCCTTGAAGGCTAGACCAAGGATTTCTGATGTTTATTTTAATAGAGAGCCTGTTGTAGTTTGAATGTAGAAGTTCCCCCACTGGCCCATAGGTTTGAACATTTGGTCCCTAGTTGGTGGCACTGTTTTGGAAGGTTGTAGAAGCTTTTGCGCTGAGACGCACAGCTGACAGAAGTAGGTTACTGGGAATGGCCCTTTGAGGATTTTCACTTTCAGCCTAACATCTGCTTCCCAGTCCTCCGTGATGTGAACAAGCTATAAGCTCCTGTCACCCACCTCTGACCAAGCTACTCTATAATGTCTTTCCTGCCATCATGTACTGTACTTCCTAAAACTGTGAGCCAAAATAAATCCTTCTGCCTTTAACTTGCTTCTGTCAGGTGTTTTGTCACAGCAATGACAAGAACAGAGAGCTACTTAGGATTCTGAAATATAAGTCACCAGATATAATTGTGCCTTGCAAAGATCGGCTGATAGAACGTGGGATGCACCTAGTGACGGTGCCTTTGCAGAAGCATGCCTCCTTCCTTCTCAGCTCATGGACCACTGGCAGGCTGGATGTTCCCATTTCTCTCTCTACTCCAGGGATGGTCAGGTGATTCATCTAGGCCAAAGTAGCACTTCATTTCACCAAATCAGCAATTGGTCCAGGGATAGACATATGGGGTTTGAGGAAGGTCAGTGAGATCTCCCATGTCAAAGTAAAAGTGTTAGAGAAGCGTTTTCTCTACAGCCCCCCAACCCCCCCCCAAAACACACTGGCATAGCCAGTCTAGAAGAATGCAAACCTGTGGTCTCCTGAATGCCCTCTGATTTCACTCCTGCCTGCACTGGTGACAATGAGAATCTGAGAATGAAGCTAACAGGCCGGACAATAGACAAAGAGAGTCAGGGACTGGCGGCTTTATTTGCATTCATGAATAGAGCCACCCCCTGAATTTCCACTAGCATTGGAAGTGATCCAATCACATTTATTTTCCACTTAAATTGGTTTTCTACCCTTTGGGAATGGAACAATTGTTTCTTAACAAACATTGTTCTTTTAACAAATATGTTTAACTAGGCTAACTGCCAGGGACCAATTAAGGCACTGAAAATAGCACAGGAAAGAAACAAAACACCTGCCTTCATGGAGCTTCCATTACAGTGGAAAGCAGTAGAGGAAGGCAACAAGCAAAATCATTAAGTAAGTGCGACACAGAGCATAGCCGCTGGCGACACAGGTTCTGAGGTGGGAGGAGCTGGGACTGGGCTCGCAGTTCTGCACAGTGGTAAGGGGAGGCTTGACTGAGTAGAGCTCAGTTGTGAAGGAGTCATTTTTCTCAGGCAAAGGGTCCTTCCATCTCAACAAAGGACCATGCCTGGTATGCGGGAGAGTAGCAAAGGGGCCTGGGAAACTGAGACACAGTGGACAACAGTGCTGTAAGATGGGTGAGCGGGATGGTGGGAGGCCGTGGGTATCTAGGAAGCCGCTTGAAGAACTGAACTTTTAAGCCAAGGATGTAGGTCAGTGGGTAGGATGCCTTTGCCTAGCATGCAGGAAGTCCCCGGGCTCAGTTCTTAGCAGTGCATATACCAGGAGAGATGGTGCATGCTTGTAATCCTCAGGAGGCAGAGACAAAAGGAATAGAAGTTCAAAGTCATCCTCAGCTACACAGTAAGTTTGAGGCTAGTCTGGGATACATGAGGCCCTGTATTAAAGATTCAAAAGAAAAGAAATGAGGGACAGGAAGCACCAGCAAGCTTTGAGCAGAGGAGGTGACACTGCACCAGAAAGGATGGCTCCTGGAAAGGGTGCAGAGGACCTCCAGAGACCTGAGAAACAAGGAAAGAGGCTGGCAGCAACAACATTGAAGATGGCGAGAAGTGGGCAGCCTCTGGTTCTATGTTGAAGGTAAAAGCCAACAAGTGTTGATGAATGGGGCATGGAGTCGCCTAAGGGAAAGTGTTAAGGATGACTCCGTGTTTTACCTAAGTACTTTAAAAGACAGAATCATCACTAACAGATGAGGAATACTAAGAGGGGAGCAAGTTTGAGAGTGAAAGGCAGGTTTGTTTTTATCATGTGAGATTCGCGCAGACTACAGGATTTCTAAGGGGGAAACGGTGCAAGTGGTTAATTTTACACCCACAGAAAAGCACAGAAAGGTCAGGATGAGAGTTCTGAGCCTGCACCATCAGAGAAAGGTCGAAGCAGGACTGGGGAGATAGTTAAGTGCTTACCTCCCAAACACGAGGACTTGAAGTCTTTTGCCAGTACCCGTGGGAGTGGTCTGCCTGTAGTCCAAGCAGGGAAAGGAAACAGGAGGATCCCTTGGGCTTGCCAGCCAGCCAGTCTAATGAGACAACTTGCCTTAAAAAGATGGGGGGCTGTAAAGATGGCTTAGCAGTTAAGTCACTTGCCTGCAAAGCCTAAGGATCTAGGTTTGATTCCCCAGAACTCACATAAGCCAGACACACATAGTGATACACGCATCTGGAGTTCATTTGTAGTGGCTAGAGGTCCTAGCATGCCAATCCCCCCTCTCTCTCTAGTAAGTAAATTAATAAAATATTTTTTTTAAAAAGATGGAGCTGGAAAGATGGCTCAGCAGTTAAAGGTGCTTGCCTGCAAAGACTGGCAGCCCATGTTCAAATTCCCAGTACCACATAAAGCCAGCATGTGTCTGGAGTGAATGTTCTGTACCTAAAGACACCGACATGCACATTCTCTCCCTCCCTCTCTCCCTCCCTCTCTCTCTCTCTCTCTCTCTCTCTCTCTCTCTCTCTCTCTCTCTCTCTCTCTCTGTGTGTGTGTGTGTGTGTGTCTCCTTGCAAATAAATAATATTTTTGAAAAGAAAGTAGGTGATGAGGTTGTGCTATCACCTCCACATACACATGAACACATGTGCATACACACAGAGAGAGAGACAGAGAGAGCGAGGCCTCAGCCTAGGTTTTGTGAAGGGAAAATGCTCCCGTTGGCCCACTTTTCCTGGCACGTCCTCTTTTCCCCATTTGCAGCTGTGACTGCCTTGCAAGCCAGTGAGCTCCTGTGTGATTTCCTCCAGCCTCAGAGGCTGAGCAATCCCTAGTCAAGATTTCTTTTAACTGTTCAACTTTAAAGTGGGGCTTTAAGAATCAAAGAGGATGGGAATGAGTAGCTGCAAATATTCTCACCAGAAACAAAAATTCCCCCTCCACCATCAAGTCTCAGGATAACCCAGAAATTCCTGGGATATGCACAAGAAAGAGCAAGACAGGTGCAGAGAGTAAGCGGGCTGACAGGTGACAGAGTGGGTGTCGATCCAGAATCCTCACAGGCTTCACCAGCTGATGAATACTGAAGTGCTCTGATGATCATGTGCTGAAAATAGGAACAATGAATATGGAAGGATCTTTTAAATGTTAATAGAAGCAATATTAAGAAAGAAAATTGGACCTATTGTTTTGCAAACAGCTGGATCTACTGAAGCAAATTCAGTATGTGCTTCTGAGGGCTCCTTTCAAAATATGCTTAATTATAATAAGCAAAACTCCAGGAGACACAGTGCAGGGGAAAGAACTGGGGATCTGAAAGCAGGAGATGTGGCTCCTGGCTCCAGCTCCAAGACAGATCTCTGACTTCTGAGAGCCATTCTAGGATCAGATTCTAAGATCATTCACAATTGCTGTAAGGTGGAAGAAAGCAAACAGACCTAATAATAGCAGAGCCAAAGTCTTCAGCGTTAGCACCACGTGCCGGCAGGCAGGTCAGGCACCTAACGGACGCTGAACTGCAGCTCCTGCCTGATGGGGGAAGCTGAAGGCTTGGAAGAAGAGTGCCTGTATTCAAATGCCATTTCCACAACTCTTACTAGGCATCTGAAAGCAAGGCACTCAGCCAGTCCACTCAAGTATTCCCATCTGTGGTAATGCTTTTCACCTCTTGAAGGAGATATTCAAGATTAACTGAAGATTTACAATAATAATAATAGGTACTCTAGCAATTATTAGAATTTATTGCTAAAGCATATAATGCTCATAACAGGGCTATGTTGTGTAAGCTTACCAGTATCACCATGTTGCAGCTATCCAATGAGACTGACTAACTTATACAAGCTCATATTACTACTAGCATCACCAGTAAGTAAAGACAGCAAAAGTGGCAGTGACTTGTGTTTGAGTATTTGAGGGGGGTGGAGCAATTGTTGGGGTTTTCCCTGACGCTGCACCCACTTGGCATTTCTTTATTTCTTAATATTTATTTATCTATTTATTCATTTAAGAGAGACAGTGAGAGAGAGAAAGAAGCAGATAGAAAGAGAATGGGTGCACCAGGGCCACTGCAAACGAATTCCAGACACATGCACCACCTTGTACATTTAGCTTAAGTGGGTCCTGGTGAATTGAACCTGGGTCCTGGCTTCTTGTTATGTGGCTGTCTTACTTTCTTACAGACATTATTTGTTAGCTTGCTCTTATTGTTAACACCAATCATCCTCCTACCACACAGTAAATTCGTTACAGGCAAAGATCGTGGCCTCATCATCACTCTATCTCCAGTGTCTGGAACAGCCGAGCACATGCATAGACACTCAAGGAGTGAGTAACAGCTGAAATGCAACATTCTCATACCATCTTTCTGCCTCTTTTGGTTGTTCCCTCAAAGTATCTCTCTTGTAAATCCTTTTCATTAACCTTCTATCTTGCATCTGTTGACAAGTGAGGAAGAAGTTGGCATAAATGTTTCTGCTCTCTTTTCTTACTCACCCCATACCTTTCCTCTCTCAAGCGCATTTATTTACAAGTCTAATAAGATAGTGTGGCCATGGATGTTCCTACTTTCCCAGAGCCTATTGATGAATTTTGAGGCTTAGGAAGAATGCCACAGCTCTCATTCATTCTAACTGTCACACTGTGGCTGAACCAATCTTGGGACTCACATTGTACTTAGGAGTTCACTTTGTTCCCACACTGTTGTAACTACAGACAGACTCTCTGGCAACTTTGTTTTAATAATGCAGTTGCAGATGGAAATACCAACTAAATTCATTACTCAAATAAATCAAAACCACTTGAGCAGGTTGGAGTGGAAAAGACTTCCAAGAGACCATCTTTTCAAACCTCAGTGTCTGATCAGAGGTTCACAACCAGTAAGACACATGCTAGCTCTCACTGGAAGATGAGATTCCCCTGGCCAGGGCCCCCCACATCACAGAAAATCTGCATTACTCTCTCCATTCACCAAGGAAAGATGACCTTGTTTCCCTTAGACTTTTTTTCCTTCTTTCTAATAATTCTGCACTGTCAATAAATAGAAGTAATAACCACAGAATATTTATATGCTAGTTCTACATTGCCCTCTCTTGCTTCACCTGAACTTCCTGTCTGCAATCAATCAGTGGGTAACACAAACATAGATATATCCCACTTAACAGGGCTACAGCCATCTTGGTGGCAGTTGCCATTTTGCCTGGTACATGACCCGGAGCACATCCCAAGTCCTATGGGACAAGTGAGGTCACCAAGATAGTCAACAAAGTGTGTCATGCCAGCAACTGATGCCCAGACAGTTTCTTAACTGATGTTTGGCACATTAGTGGCTTTCGAGAGAAGCCAGGTATATTCTTGTTGGCTACAGCCCCCCACCCCACCTTTGTCTAACAGACTATAAACCCTTTCCTCTGCATGGAGTGAGGAATCTTCTTGCCTTGCTGCCACTCCTGTCTGTAAGTCCCCAATAAATTACACTTTACATAATTCTGTATCTGCCTGCCTCCTCCTTCCATCTTTTGCACATCTAGCATTTGTCAGTTGGTTCTAGTGCACCAGGACCAGGTCTTTCTAACACAAAACAATTATCATAAACGGAGATAAACAGAATGAAGGAAACTCATATAGGGATGAAATAAGGGATGAAACTACTGCAGATAAAGCAGAGGAGATTAGGTCAAGATCAAAAGGATAAAGTTGGTCATGAAACACATGAACACACAGGCCCATCAACAACTCTGTGGGTGAGGAGGACATGGGTCCAGGGAAGTCTCCCACTAAAGGCCACTGACATAGCATAAGGCAGTATGATGGCTAGTATTTTTTGTTTAGTTTTACTCTATTATTTCATTTCATTTCATTTCATTTTGATAGAGTCTTGCTATGTAGCCCTGGATGGCCTCAAATTCATGAGCTTCCTGCCTCTGCCACCTAAGTGCTGGGATTAAAGTCATATGGCATCATGTTCATTTCTCAACTTGGACTTACTTGTATTTTGTATCAGGATCTCATATAGCCCAAGCTGGCCTCAAGTTACCTATGTGGCCTAGGCTGGCCTTGAACTACTAATCCTCCAGCCTCCACCTAACAAATGCTGAGATTACAAGTATATACTAACGTACCTAGATGCTTTACTTTTAAAATACATTTCTTTTTTTTAAATTATTTTTTGTTCTTTTTATTTATTTATTTGAGAGCGACAGACAAAGAGGCAGAGAGAGAGAGAAAGAGAGAGAGAATGGGTGCACCAGGGCCTCCAGCCACTGCAAACAAACTCCAGACACGTGTGCCCCCTTGTTCATCTGGCTAATGTGGGTCCTGGGGAGTTGAGCCTTGAACTGGGGTCCTTAGGCTTCACAGGCAAGCGCTTAACTGCTAAGCCATCTCTCCAGCCCTTAAAATGCATTTCTTTCTTTCCTTTTTTTAAAAATTGACACAATAGGAGGTGAGGGCCATCTGGCTGCAACATCTATTACCCCATTGATCGCCAGGGTTGATTCGGTTGATCTGGCTGGCTTTCTCTCATGGCTCCTGAAGCTTTGTATTTTGGGAGGACCTTCCCCCAAATAGAGGAGGACTGGTCTTCGTCCAAGAATATACAAGTAGCTGCTCTCCCCTGCTGGAACTTCTAAATAAGCTCTCAAATTGACACAACATAATAATTGTAGATATTAACAGGGCACAATGTAAAAACTATACATGTATACAAAGTATAATGATTAAATCAGAATAATTAGTATTTCCATGACCTTAAGCATGTATTATCTCTTTGAACTCCTCCCTTATGGTTCTTTATAAAATGTATAATGAGTTACTGTGAAGTGTCATTCCACTGTGCTATATAGAACCCTAGAATCTACTTCTATCCAACTTTCCTCCCCACCCTTCCCAAACTCTAATCATTGCTTTCTGCTCTCTAATGTTATGGTAGGTTTGGGGAGGCAAGCTCAAATGTGTCACCTTTATGACTTTTATTTATTTATTGTAAAAAAGAGTTTATTCGAAATATTTAATTGAAAAAGTTTTACATATTCAAGGTATGTAATGTGGTGATTTGAAACACATGTACATTGTATACTGATTGCCACAGTGCAATTAATTGACACATGCATCTCCACCCATAATTAGGATTTTTGAAACTGGTTTGATCGATCTGACCTCTGAGTGCATACTCCACAGTTCTGTACTATTTTCTTAATCACCACAATCATATCAATTATAACCACCTCATAAAATACTAGTCTTTTTAACACTCCAAAATGAGGAAGAGCACAGTCTTAAACACACTTTCACATCAAGCAAATACAGCTTTCTAAGAAAGCTTAATACATTGCCCTAAATTTGTCTAAGAAGAGTGAAATTTTATATGGACTTATACTGGTCCAGCTCACAGAATCTGATTGTGGGACAATGACCTTAAAAAAAAAGTGTAGATTCAAGGAATTACAATCAACAAACACTTCCTGAGCACTGTTTGTGTTAGACCCTCAGAAACCTGCTTGAGAATGTGTTGCTTCCTACCATGGGGAGCTTCCAGCCTGTGTGGATACCAGAAGTGCTCCAGTTTCAGCAACATCTGGGGAAGAACCAAGGAAAATCAAGTAACAGCAGAGAGACCTATTAGACAATGTGTTATGAGCCAATGGACCAGGTGATGAAAGGCTACTTGATGTGTCTATGTGGCTGAAAGAGGAGCTGCAGCCATTGGGAGCAGTTGCAAAGGAGATGCTATCAGGATGGGAGGGACAGCCACTCCTCTTCTCGTGGACAGCAGAACCTCCTATGGAAGCTGGGACCTCCCACGTAAATTATTCAGAGGAAACTAAGTGTGGAGGTGACTAACCTATGCAAGCAGCTCTCTTCCTAACCTGCTTTGATTGCAGAATCTCTTCCCTCCTCATTCACGATTATTTCAGTTGGTTTTGTGGGGATTCTCTACTAGACAATCTTAGCATGAATGATTAAAATCTAGATCCCATTAAGAAGATTAAACCTTAATGACAGACACGATTGAGTTTCTTCAATGAGCATGAGAAGAGAGCAAGGAGCAGCCCCTTGGCTGGACTCCCCTGGGTAGCTGAATGGTCAAGAGCAAACAGTCATGGCAGTGCGGGGTGGTGGGATCACAGGACGGCCATCATGCTTCCAGGCACCTGGGCTGTCTGGACAGCCACTGCCCAACTGCTGCTGTTTGCTTCATTTCCTAACATGATTACTTTTACATACTGGCTTAGGGACTTGCATCAGGACTGTCAGAGATACTTGGTAAGAATTTATAATCCTGGGTCCCTGTCCCAGGACCCTAAATTGAAATTTCCAAGATCTACATTTTGATTGGGCTCTCTAAGTGATGGTTACTTTGGATACTAATGTCCTCAGGCTTCCTACCTACCCATAGAGGGCAGATGAGGAAGAAACTTCAAGCACACACAGATGACCTGGAAGGCACTGCTACAGAAAGTGGGCAGGAATGCCGGTACAGAGGACGATTTCTAAGTGGGTCATTTCTGTCCTTGTAGAGAATGCTCATTTTGGGTAGTTCTTTTCTTTTTTAGTTTTTAGTTTTGTTTTGCTTTTTGCTGTTGTGTTCTCTTTTAAAAACAGGGGCTCACTATTTTGCCCAGGCTGGCCTTGAACTTGTGATCCTACTATCTTAGCTTCCCAAGAAGCCGGAATTATAGATATATGCCACCACACCCACCTCTGTAGTAGTCCTAAACAGTGTGCAGATGGTTGGACACTAGTTATCCACTAATTATCAGAGCTGTTAAGTTTGACCTGACCCCAAGTTCCTATACATCTTGAATTTATAGAGTTCTTTGGACTGGAAACTTCACAAGCCAAGATTATGCTCAACCTCTCCAACTGTTCACAAAGAAGTTTCCACAAACAATTTCAAGAATACTGGTTAAGATCAACTCTAGAACCTGATGTCAGAGAGCTGTTCGTCCTCAAGCACTTCTGTGCCTCAGTTTCCTCATTTTCAGTGTGAGGTTCCATAACGCTCTATCTCATGGAAATGAGAGTATCTATTCAAATCCCTCATCATGTGCCCAGAACAGAATGAAGGCAAGATAAATATTTGTACACATGTATAACTTGATAAAAATGCTGTGTTTCAGGCTGGAGAGAGAGCTCAGCAGTTAAGGCACTTGCTAGCAAAGCCTAAGGACCCAGGATTGATTCCCAAGTACCCACATAAGACAGATGCACAAGCTGGCATATACATCTAGAGTTCATTTGCAGTGGCTATTGGCCCTGGAGCAGCACACATTCTCTCTCTCTCATTCTCTCTCTCTCTCTCTCTCTCTCTCTCTCTCTTTCTTTCTTAAATAAATAATAAAATAAAATAAAAAATAAATGCTGGGTCTCCTAGGAGGGAAATACTCACAGCACATTCAACTGACACTTGTCATCATGAAGGAGTAGGGAAGGAAGAAAGAAAATGAGCTTATTCATGGGGAAGCAAATGACGCTATTTAGAGGACTCAAACAGCTATAAGTGTGGGAGGTAAGGGGGCAGAGGAGGGGACACTGCTCAGAGCTTGTGCCTGTGCTGGGGTGGGTATTGTGTGACAAAAAAGTAAAGAGGGGAAGTGACAAACTCACGGTGCATGCATCTGTCATCGCGGATGAGCAATAGAGGTGATAAGAATCCTCAAGACAGGGCTGTGTCATTAGAGTAAGGATAAAAAAGTTCATTATTGGGGAAATTTGATGCTCTGTGAAGCTAGAGCTTTTAGAACAAAGAGCATGGGTCTGACTGATGATTGCTGACAGACCTTGAGGTCTTTTCTTTCTCTTACTTCATTGT
This sequence comes from Jaculus jaculus, assembly GCF_020740685.1. Lineage (NCBI taxonomy): Eukaryota > Metazoa > Chordata > Mammalia > Rodentia > Dipodidae > Jaculus > Jaculus jaculus. The sequence goes on along the minus strand of NC_059114.1, from coordinate 38,603,559 downwards.
GTTATTGTCCCATTTTTTTTTCCCCACCAGCCCCCAGGCAGAACCCTGAGGGAGTCTCTGAAAAAGTCCTTGGAGGAAGGTGGAAAGGGGGAGAATGTCTTCATGGAGGACAACCTGCACATTGAAGAGCTTGACTTGAACTACTTAGAAAACACTTCAGAGGCAGGTTTGTATAAGCAGTTTGTGGTGGTGGCGCGGAGGGCACATAGAAGGTAGTATCGAGGTAGCTGCCAAGCCTAGATTTAAACCAGGTTCAAATTGAAGTAACGAGAGAAAATACTTGACCCCTCTGAACCTCAGTGTCTACATCTGTAAGTTGAGATTGTAGCAACTTTGTAGGATAATGGGAAGAAATACAAAAGAGTCATAGAGTAAGCCTTCGGGAAGCTCTGTCCTGTCATCACCAGCCTCCTCTTTGTTGTACTTGTCATTGCTGTCACTCTATGTCAGAGGCTAAGGAAGTGACAGAAGCCAATGTAAAATCAAGAAATGGTCTGACTTCTAATCACAGCAGCATTCAGAAAACACTCAAACCACCTGTTGCAATGCTAAGACTGGAAGCCATTGCCAAATTTATCTTGTAGGTTTCTTTTCTTTGTGAAAAGTCTTATTTCCAGGATGGGAAGCACAAGTCCCCATCCCTCTTAAGACCCAGCAGAGCATTACTGTGTCAAGACATGAATTTCCCACAGAATTTTCTGTTTATCCCTACCTACCTCCAACCTTAGAGTTCCTTTTCTTTCCCAGTGTTGGTCCTATAGGCATGAACAGCTCAGAGAAGAAACAAATTCTTATTGTTCTGTCTCAAGTTTTTCTATGTTTCAGACCCAAATATTTGGGCTTCGATGTTATAATCTCCCCAGAGCTGTGGATCACTTTGAGGCCATTTCAGAAAGAGAAGAGGTCTAGGAGTGTGCAGGATACAGACAAGGGCCATGATCCCAGGGCCAATGCACGGTCCCACTGAACCACTTCAGAAACAACGAGGCTGCTCTGGGGGTGCCTGATCCTGTACCCTGGGGGGGGGGGTGGCGGTCAGACAACAAAAGAAAGAAAATATGTTCCTTGATCTAGAGTCATAGCCTGTAAAGCAGCAACAGAGGCCTGAGCAGTATGAAGCTAGAGGCTTCCTCAGGGCTGGCCCAGTAACACTTCCTAACCAGCTCATGTCTTGTGAAGCTGCCTCAGGGATAGGTTGTGAGCACTCAGCAGATCCCAGAATACTTTCCTCCCTATCACTCACTTTTCAACATACCTGAATGCCTTCCTCAAAGTTTATTATTTCGGACTAAGGGACATCCTTAGTTGAAAGCCAGTATCCCTCATTCTTTCCCATACTAAAACCCCTTTCCTTAATTCCCATAGCTTCAATATCTGATGGCAGAAAGGCAGTTTCATTCCCAGCTATACATCATGATGGAGTAAATGGAGAGTTGAGGGTGAGCTGATGTTGTCTTCCTAAGTATGATGATGAGCAAATTCAACCAAAATCACTACTTCCTGATACTTAACAAGTTAACTTTCCTCTCAAAATTAAATAGTACATGGCTCTGATGGAGAACAGATTTGGACTACAGTTAACACCCCACTGTGCATTCTTCAAAGAGCTCTGTGGAAGGAAGCTTAAGAGTTCTCACCTCCTTCCAATCTCACAACAGAGACCACCTCTGACCTGAGGCAAGAAGCAGCTGGGAGCACGGGTCAGCTTCCAGGTGCTTCCCATGTGTGCTTAGCACTGTACAGCTTCCGGTTCACACCTCACCTGCTCTAACCTGTGTAGCTTCAGTTCCTCCCACCCCTACTACCTAGGGTTTTCCTCCTACCCTGCCTGGTGAGGATCCTCAGGAACAGGTCACCCTGTTTCCTCATTCATATTTACCTCCCACCCACAAGTCCCCATGAGATTTGCCTTGTCATCCCCGTGGATTCTGTGGCCTCTGTTTCAACACTCCTTCCTGCCTGCAGGCTTCCTCCTGGAGGGCTGAGTCCTGGTGGTGGCACATAAACCCAGGCTCCTTTCTGCCCCACTGCACCTCCAGTGCACACCGTTTGCAGTCGGTTTCCCCAGCTGTGCCTTGAACTTGCCACCACTGGTTTTGAGCTACGGTTTTCACAGCTTCTGAGGAGAATGGGTCCTCAGCTTGTGGTTCTAATTCTTGCTGCCTATGGGTAGACTCTGTTCTTGGATAGGCATAGGCAGCATCCACTGCCCGTATCTCCCCAGTCCTTTCTCTAGGCCTTGAACATAGGCTTTTCTCTTGTCTTTCATCCCAAAGCCATAAAAACAAGTCAGAGATCATGGAGAATCTGGACCCCACAACTCAAGTGAGCATTGTGGCCCACTTCTGGAAAAGTGTCAGCGGAGGGAGAGCAGGCTGGAGTGGATCCCAGCAGTGAGCTTTTACAAATGTCCTACAGTAATAATATTTTTTGGTCTTGAGTCCTAACATTCACACATAATGAGCATTTACAAGAACTACTACTGACCTCAATTCAGATAAAAATGCAGTGGTCACCTGCTGAGTGCACACTCTCCAAGCCAGGAAGTAAGATGGCCCATCCACTTGACTCCACAATTTATGCCCTTAATTCTATCACAATCCTGAGTGCCAGCCATGCTCATCTGGCTGTGTTGGAAGAATTTACAGATTCGGGGAGTGCTTCTTGCTACCAAGTTGCTCTCAGAAACAATGACAAAGGAAATTTTAAGTAATGGGTGGGTGGGGAGTAGGAGCAGGAGGAGAAGCTGTTAATTTTGGATCTATAATTCAGACTGTTCATTAAATGACACAGTTTTCACTGTGCCATCCACCTTCTGAAGAACCAGAGGCTATAATTTGCTCAGTGGAAAGATCCATGGCATGCTTACAATCCCTGAAAATGGCAAGTCACTAAGGTAGACTCTGGTCTCTGAGTCCCATCTTCCCCATAGCACACCCTCAGTATCTAGTAGAGAGTCTCATTAAGTGGAACTTGCCAGAGGTGTGTTCTTTAACCCAGGTGCCAGACTGCTAGAACCACATTGGTACCTGGTCATCCAAATGCCTTATTCCTGTATCTGGCTTGCTCAAATGTCCTTAGCAATGACTCATGGGTCTTACCTAACCTCTAGGACACTACATTCCTCTTTCTCCATGTTTATGTGAGTTCTGCATAAATTGAACAGCAAGCAATTATTGGCACAGCCAAAATAAAGACCCTAAAATAAGAATTATACCCCAGTGGAATTGTCTATATTACTTCACTCTAACAGGAAGGCTTATATATAGTAGCTCATATCCCCTGGTATCTAGGAGGCAAGCACTATTAAAATGGTGCTTGACTACCACACCAGTGAAAACTGGTTATAAAGACATATTCTCATGACCCCCCTGGGCTTACTGAGCCAGAAACTCTGGGAATGGGTACAATTGTCCGTACCCTAGCAAGCCCCTTTGGTGACACTGATGCCCCTGAAATTTGGGAATCCTTTCTCTCCTCTGAGTTTTAAAGAAGTAAGGAAGTACAGAAATGTTCGTGCATCATTGTTTCCATTTTATAAAGAAGAAAGTAAGTTTATAAGCATTGAATGAGTTGTTCAAAGTGATCATCAATAATGCCTAGGTTTGACTACAGTTCTGACGCAGGTCAGGCTCATCCCTGGCTATAGAGGGAGTTCAAGGCAAGCCTGGGCCAGAGACCCTATATCAAGTTCTTGCTTTCCGAAAATGTATTTTCCTACTGGTTAAACTTAGCATGAGGAGAGCTGAGGTGATTAAGTGTTAATCCTATGCAAACACACAAACAAAAAGGTAGGTTCAATTGGAATCACCAAACATCAGTTTTGTGCCACCACATGCGGTAATCTGAATGTTTTCCTCCCCTCAAAATTCTTTCTTTGAAATTCCAACCTCCAAAGTAATGATATCAGGAGGTGGAGCCTTTGAGAGCCAATTAGGTCATGGAGCAGAAATAAATGGGTTAGCTCCTTTATAAAAGAGACTCCAGAGTGATCCACACCTACCCCTTCCATCCTGTGAAGACATAGGAAAAAACACATGGATGTGAATCAGTCCCCACACATTGAGCCTACCAATGCCTTGCACCTAGACTTCCCAGACTCCAGAATAAGAAGTAATGCATGTTTGTTGTGGATAAGCCATCAGGTTTTGGTATTTGATATAGTAGCCCAACAAGACAATGGTCCTCTGCATACATATCTCATCTCATTTAATTCTCACCATAGGCCAAGCTAGATAGGCATCCTCAAATCAGAGCAGGTATGGTAAACAGTCTCCCAAGCTCTCACAGCTCAGTCAGCTGCAGAATAGAATCTGAAGCTGGTTAGTTTTCCTCTAAACTCCTCACAGCCTCCCTGGGGCGAGTTTACACATTCAGCAAATCCATGTGGCCTTCTGGCAAAAAGGCCAGGAAATCTAGGATGAATTCATATGCAGCAGCAAATGAGATCACCCTGCTGCAGGGCTAAAAATCCACCTTGACAGCAATCATGGGACTCTGACAGATCACCAGTCACCCCTTCCTCCCCTCACTAAAACCACCAACTTTTCCCTTTCTCCTCCTGAACAGGGAAGACAAGTTCTTACAAGGTTGGGCTTGTTGATTCCCTTTCTTTTAACTGAGTCTTCACCCACCTTTCCGGGGAAGCAAGCCCTTAGTGGGTAATGATGCCAGCAGGAGAAGAGTTGCCAATTGGAACCTTAGCAGTATTCAGTGAGGATTATCTTAATGTTATGAATGCCTTCAGCCAGCTCCCCACACAGAACACATACACACCCTCGAAACTGGCAGAGCATTTGCCGGCCACTTTCCAAATCGATGGCCGAATTAACTTGTAGACTCTGTGTGACATGCCATGAAATGTCTTAAGCAATGGGAAAAGGTATGAAACAGAGACACATTTTTATATTGACTAGCATTCCCCATCCATCAGTATGTACATTTTATTTTCAAACTATTTTGATATTTATTTTCATTTAAAGACAGTAATATTTATTCCTTGATTCATAGATTGAAAGAGACATAAGGTAGAAACTCCATGTTTACATATTTTGGGCATAAATATGCAAACAACCCCAAATCTAAAGTTAATCTGTCAGTACCAAGCTTAAACCCCATGACTAGGGACTGGGGATGTAGATCAACTAATAGAGTGGCTTCCTAGCATACACCAAGCCCTGAATTGAATTCTCAGCACCACAGAAAACAGGCATGGTGACACATGCTTGTAATCCCAGCACCAAGGACATGGAAGCAGGTCATCCTTGGGTACATACAGAGCCTGAGACCAGTCTAGGCCAAAAAGCCTGTCTGAAAAACCAATAAAAACATGACTTATGATTGGCTCTCACTCAGTTGCCTATAAGATAAAACCCACGGGTTGGCTTCATCAAGTTTTAAACTGTACTTTAGCTGCAATGTGATAGGTAGTAAGAGGCCTAGCATGTGGATAACGGGTAACCATGCTGGAGTGCTTCCTCTGTGTCACTCATTGAAACATTTTATAAGCGCTTTCTCCATGCATGTTCCCAGTCATATTGTGGGTTAAGTGTTATTACTGTCATCCCTTCTTTTTCAGTCACTTGCCCGAAGCCACTTTTTTTGTTTATTGTTTAAGGCAGATCTCAGAAAGGCTAGCCTGGCCATGAACTTACTATGTAACCAAGAATGACCTTCAACTTCTGATCCTCCTGCCTCTACCTCCCACATGCAGGGATGGTAGGAGTATACTACCACACTCACTTTCTGGCACATTCTTATTTAATAATACGGCACAGAGCTTATGTTCCTTGCCCATTATAATAAGTTAGAAACAACATCAAAGGGATCAGCTACAACTGAAACAAAAAGCAAAATGCAAATATTGTCAACCATCATTTGAGCACCTTGCATACAGAAGGCATGATGCCAAGTGCTGCCAACACATTGAGAAATGTGTTGCTATGACAAGCCTGAGAAGTAGATACTACTGATTGTACTTTTCCAACAAGGCTTGGGGCTCCTGAACACACAGGACCGCAGAGCAGCTAGTGGTGGAGCTGAGTATAGAAAGCATGTTTCCAGATTCCAAGGCCCACACTTTCTCCTTAGGAGTTAGCTCAGAGAGAATCCCAAGCCCGCTGACTCATCCTCATCACTCAGCAAATATGTATGGAGAAGCAACTGTGCAAATCATCAGCACGGAGATGGCTCCTGAATCATGGGATGGGGGCTACATGGAAGTAAAGTGATTCATAAAAATAGGCAAGTAAATGAAACACCATGGCAAATAATCAGTATAGAATCAGCACCATTCCAGGGCCTCTCAGAAAGGCCTAATTGATTGGATAAATATTATTTGTAGTCAGTTATAGAAAAAGAATTCTAGATATGTTAAAAAGAAAACACTTGCTTCTCATGTAATTTGTAATTGTCCTAGAAGACCTGTCTCAAGAGACAGCTAGGTCTAATCAAAGCATTTGGAGAACTGTTCACTTTTGCAGTTTTCCTGCCTGTGTGATCAAGAGTACAAGTTTGTGGTTACACAGCAGTCTAGGCACGTCATCCACTGTCATCTCCCAGGCTTCTCTAAGCTTAATAAGAATCAAGGCTGCATCCTGCTCATGGTTTTGGATATAAAACTTTACTGGGTTCATGAGGAAGGAGACAGTATGGAAAGAGAAGGAGGCCGGGTTAAGGGACATGTCTGCTCACAGCATTTTCCTTTCCAGGTACAGAGTCTGTTTCAGATTAAAAAGGCCCAGTGGCTTCAGAGCAATTTCTTTCTTAATTTTATCCATCGTCATGGGCAGGCTATTTGGATTACAGGATTTAACTATCCAAGTTGCAAGTGGTTTAGTAAACCTATGATAATTTATCCTCAGATTTGGGACTTTGTTTTGTTTTGAGGTTTTTGAGACAGTATCATGTCCAGGCTATAATTAAACTCCTTTTGATATTCCTGTCTCCACCTCCCAAACTTTGGGATTATAGAGTGCACTACCATGCCATATATATACAAAATGTATGAATATATATAAATATATTAAAATATATGATGATGGTAATATATGGTCATTATAGAAGTTACAAAAATACATAGGTAAACTGACAAATACAAACCATAAGCTGATTTTGGCATACATCCTTCCTCTAGTCACAATATGATATATCTGTGCATCATTTTTGAAATATGCAGACTCAGCTGGTCATAGTAATGTTTATCTGTTATTCCAGCACTTGGGAGGCTGTGGCAAGAGATCCTCTTGCTGTGAGTCCTAGACCAGCCTGGACTGCAGTGTGAAACTCTGTCTCAATAAGCAAGCAAGCAAACAACACACACACACACACACACACACACACACACCAAGCAAAAATAAATTACTCTATTTTAAGTAACCTGAACTCATAACTCACAAATCTTTTATTTACTTCACTATGAATGTTCCTCATGTCATTAAATATAACCCTCCTTGTGATTCTCAATAGTTGTATATATTCCTATATCACATATTTTAAAAAATATTTATTTATTCATTTACTTATTTGCAAGAAGAGAGAGACACACACAGAGAGAGATAATGGGCAGACCAGGACCATTAGGAACTGCAAAGGAACTCCAGATACATGCAACACCTTGTGCATCTGACTTTACTTGGATAGTGGAGAATTGGACCTGGCTCATTAGGCTTTGCAGGCAAGCACCTTAACCACTGAACCATCTCTCCATCCCTATTGCATATATTTATCCACTCTCCTATTGTTGCACATTAAGGCTGTTTCTAACTTTTCTCTCCCCCTGGATACATATCTGTTACAGTAGCACAACTTTCTGGAAGTGGCATTGTAATGGATTAATGAAAGATATTTATTTGGATTTGGCTATATGTTGATTATTTTTTCCAAGATTTTTCAAAAATGGTATAGAGGAGCCTTGAGCACTTCCCCAGTGACAGCATCTTATATAACTATAACATTATAAAATGAGAAAACTTGAGCTAAGGGATGTCCCAGCTGCTAAAGGTGTTTGCTTGGAAATCTACCTGCCCAAGTTCTATTCCCAGCACACACATAAAAGCCAGATGCAATGTGGTGCAGGTGCCTTGACCCCAAAGCATCTACAGCAAGGGGAAGCAGAGCCAAGAGAATCTAGAAGCCTGTGGATGAGCTAGATTTGCACTCAGGCAACAGCAAGAACAGCAAAGATACTGTCTCAAAAACAGGCAGAAGGAGAAGACAAACACCCTAGAGTTGTCCTCTGACCTCACGCATGCCATAATGTGTTTACCCATGCACACATGCTCACATGCACATGAACACACACACACACACACACACAGAGAGAGAGAGAGAGAGATTTTTTTAAAAGAAAGAAAAATTAGGATACTGACATTGGCACCATACAAGTAATTGAACTACAGACCTGGTTTGGATTTATTGACCAAGTCATTTTCCACTGTTCACAGAATGGTAAGATGCATTGTTATCTACTTTCCTACTTTCATGCTCACAAATTGTCTTTAGAATTGCCTTCTAATATTCTGCAGAGGAGAGAATACTGTGTGCTTAGTAGACTGTTTGCTCCTACTAAAAATCAATAGGAAGTAAACCAAGTAAGAATCTCTCACCAGAGACTGCTAGGAAGACTAAAAACTCATCAAAGTATTGAGAAGTGAGTTATGTGCCCAGCACTAGATTAGATATCTCTATCATACCTGCCAAGGCTCAGGGAGGCTGTAGAAGAGATGAAAGAAAAATGTAAGAGTTGATGTACGGGAGGCATACTTTGGAAATCTGTCCTCCAGACATGAAATGGCTGCTGCATTTGTGACCACACAGCAGCTGTCATTAACCACACAGTACTTGGCCAATCAACATATCATCACAGATGATAAAGAAGGGTAAAAAAAAAAAGACATCAAAATAGGAGAGGGACAAGTTGGAAAGAAGAAGAGGTTACGTGGAAGATATATTGGATGAGGGGAACAAAAGAAAGTAATGACAGGAAATTATGATCAAAATACATTATGTACAAGTATAAAATTTTTCAGTAAAATTTTTTTTAATCTTAAAGAATAAAATAAATTTAAACAAAGAATCCCTCATCAGAGGCAAAAGTGAGTAAACCACTATGAGATACAGAAAACATGTAGATTTTTGTCATCTTTCTTCAGTACCTTTACAATATCCTAGGGCAGTTGCTCAAAGCCAAAGGTTCTGAGTCTCAAGGTGACAAAATCCTCTCTCCTACACTTCATCTCACTATGCCAGAAGAAAAACTCCATTCAGGGGGATTCTTTAATGTCCCTAACACTGGCCAATGCCCCCTCTTTAACACAAATTGCTCTTCTCAAGTTTGGAATCACGTAGCCTACAACAGTTTAGTGAAACCCAATGACATTTTATTGCTCTAATTGAATGCACATTTACTTTCACCCCTTTTTTCTTTTGTTTTTTTCCAGGTAGGGTCTCACTATAGTCCAGGCTGATCTGGAATTCTCTGTGTAATCTCAGGCTGGCCTTGAACTCACAGAGATCCTCCTACTTCTGCCTCCTGGGACTAAAGACGTTCACTACCATGCCTGGCTACTTACACTTTCAAATTACTTCAAATCACACTGTTTCCCCATTTGCAGAAGTATCTTTACATTTCCTTTTAAGATGAATTATTTTAATTACAAAAGTGATTTAACCTTTTATTTTAAAAGTATGTTACTATGGCAAAAGGCCTAAAGATGATATGCAAATGTCTAAGTTAGGGATGTATTGTATGAGCGCATTTCCAGCAACAAAAAGACTGCCCAGTCACACATACTAGAATCTTCTTCCTCAGGTCAGTTTCAGTTTAGAATGAGAAATTTCTGACTCTTGATTCTTTTATGAAATCTGCTTACCAAGAAAAGAAATGTGGAAAGTCAAAGAAGAAAGAGAGAGACAGATACTCCTACATTCATGAAGCATTCACTCTTAACATCAACTGACTCTGGAGCAGAGCTCAGTGAGGTAGATCCTATTAATAACTTCATTGGACAGATGAGGAATCCAAGGAAGGAGGGATAGTCCAGTCAATTATTAATTAACCCTCAGAGCTGTGATTCAAACCAGGCTCATTAGACTCTAAAGCCATAGTCTTGACTGAAAATTCAAACTGTTTCCCTTTAAACTTAAGGAATATAGTCTCTTCCAGGAAATTAATACTAGCTCTTATTCTTTGCCACAAGTTTGGATCACTTTACTCTGGGTCTGGCAAGTGCTTAGTAATACCCCAAAGATCATTGCAGTCATCCCCTGACCAGGAGGAAATCTCATAGTTAACTTCATTCCAAGCCTGCATCTTTTACTAAAATACAAGATGTCCAATAACCATTCAAACACTACCATTCTGCCTTCTTTGACATCTCTACCAGTAGAAAGTTGCTCGCTTTTCTACCAGCACTCCTCATCCTGATTAGATCCAGAAGTTCCCCGAGATCATTAGAAAATTAATCACAGGGACTAATTCAACATTATGGAAACAACATTTCTCTACTTAAATATTTAAAATGTTTATTCAAATTTATACAAGGTACTGAAGGAAGAGGGAAAGGATGCAGTGAGAACCCAGAGAGGGTTCCTGATCCCACAACTACAACGCCAGACTTCCAACCACAGGAACTCCCTAGAGAGATTTAAGGATTGGTTATAGTGGAGATCCTGACGTCATTAAAGATTAAGAGATATGGAAATGGCCTACTACTAAAATTGTAATTCCAACAAATGAGTAAATTTGATTGACGAGTCATCTGTGCATTTTATTTTTAAATATTTTTATTTATTTACTTGAGAGGCAGAGAGAGAGGAGAAAGAGAAAGAATAGGTATGTCAGAGCCTCTAGCCACTGCCAACCAACTCCAGATGCATATGCCATCATGTGCCTCTAGCTTATGTGGGTCCTGGGGAATTGGGCCTAGGTACTTAGGTTTTGTTGGCAAGCACCTTATCCACTAAGCCATTTCTCCAGCACTTATGATGTATTTTTTAAATTGAAAACAGATCTCTTAGTCTGAGAGAAAGGCTGGTTCCTTAAGGTTCATTTATTGAAGAGCAAAAGAAAGGAATAGGAAGCATTCTTGTGTCAGCCCCTAATTACATGATGGTGTTCACCTCACAGGACTTTGTGAAAAGCCTGGTGACAGTTGAGGACCATCTTCCTCAGGAGATGAAAGGAGGATGCATTTCTTCATAAGCTGCCCATCAGTCAAAGAAGACTCACTTCTAGATCATTCTCCTGTGAGCACAGAGCAGATTCCCAAGGTAGTCCACAGGGTACCATCGTAGGAGCTCTGGGTGTGGGGGTGAGAGATGCAGGCAGAACATTGAGAAGAGACTCTTTCATGATGTTGAATTAACCACTGTAATTGATGTTCTCATGATCCAGGGAACTTTTGGAGCTATTCAGAGAGAAGAAGGATGGTAGAAAAGTGGGCACTTTTCCAATAGTGGTCATGGTATACACCTGAATATGGTAAGAGGTGTCACTGAAAGCATTCACAGTGACACCAAAGATATGTTTGATAAAATAGCAGTTTCATGTCTAATAGCCAAAATACAATTTTTAATTACACTTTATTTTTTTAAAGGTTATCCTCTTGATTTTGATTTTTTTTTCTTGCTTTTTTTTCTAAGACAAGTAAGAAGCCCAGATTGGCCTTGAACTTTCAATCCTCCTATTTCAGCCTCTCAAGTACTGGGGTTACAAGCATGTACCACTATCCTCAGCTCCCAGACACAAAATTTTAAGAAGATAATCATTCCTTCTTCCATCCACAGATTTGTTCATACACATTTACTATGATAATCAGTCACACGCCAACCACTGAGATGGACATGGGGACAGGACAATGACAAGGCACCGGAGTCTTTGTTTCCTGAAGCTCTGAGAGAGCTAGAAATCAATGGGTAATTTTAAGAAAAGTACTGAATTACAATCGCGCTGTCTCTTTTGAAGGAGAAAGGTAGAATGACAAACTTTGTACTCATGAGAATCAGGAAGGCTTCTACGCAGGAGGCCTTAAAGATCAAATTTGCAGAGAAGGTAAAAAAGGCAAAGAAGGAAGAAAGATGGGAAAGGGAAGAGAGTTTCCAGAATGTGTAGGGCTACAAGGGATAGCATTCACAAATGCCCTGTAGCATAAAAATTTAAACTGACCTAAGAGCAAAGAGGCATAGAGAGAAAGAGAGGTGAGGGGTGGGGATCCATGAGGGTAAGATGCGAATGCAACTCGAGGCAGGAGAGTGAGATCAGACACTATCTTACAGGCCAGGAACAGGCTCCAGACTTCATTCTAAGACCAGCAATAACTAACTAAAGATTTTGAATAGCAGAAAAAAAATGGCCAGATTTGCCCTTTATAACATAAAGTGAGGTTTAAATGCAAGCTACAGAAAGTCATAAATATTACACGGGAATTAAACAAATGCTCAGCCTGTGATGAACATGTGAGTGTGGAAACACCACTGTGTCAGTGGGGTGAGTGAGGTGCAGGGACCTGGAGTCTGGGAGGATGCAGAAACGTCCTTGCGTTTCTAAGGACTGGCTCTTTGTCTGACTTGATGCTAAAGTAGCACTTGTGAAAACTGCAATGAAATCCCCACCTAAAACCCTCCCTCAACTTCTAACACTTCAAAAGAAAGCCTCCCATGTGGGTGGCTCTGTGGACCACCTACAGGCCTGGTTTAAAAGGTACTGAAAGATATGATTCAATATCTCTGTCCTGCTCCAGTACCCAAAGTTTTGGCATCACAATTCTGTTGGACTGGGTTTGCAGTTGCCCAATGTGCTAGGAAAGAGTAGCCCACCAGTCCATCCTGCCTTCTTTGGACTGAGTGGGTATGATGGAGTTCCAGGGATGGGATGCTTCAAAGCTTTCTTTCTTTCTTTCTTTCTTTTTTTGTTTGTTTTTTGAGGTAGGGTCTCACTGTAGCCCAGGCTGACCTGGAATTCACTAAGGAGGCTCAGGGTGGCCTCGAACTCATAGTGATCCTCCTACCTCTGCGTCCTGAGTGCTGGTATTAAAGGTGTGTGCCACCATACCTGGCAGTTCAAAGCTTTTTGAGACCTGACTGTGCAGGAACAAAGAGGGGTCATGAGACTAAGTAGATTGCAAAGACTGAGTCAGAGGACTCTGATTTCCTTTGTGTGCATGCGTGTGTGCATGTGTGCATTTGATTCACTAGTGTGGTGTGTGCATGATGCAACACCCCATGTACTTGGCTGCTTCAGCCAAAGGAAGGCTTTTGGTGTCCCCTCCATCACTCGCCACCTGTTTTTCCTTGCTATGAGTCTCTTACTGAATCCAGAGCTTTCTGTTTGTGAGTCCTAGTGATTCTTCAGTCTTAGCTTCTCAGAAAACTGGGTTATAGACATACATTGCCACGTCTGATTATTTATGTGGATCTTGATATTCAAAATCAGGTGGTCTCAGGCTCCCTCTGACACTCATGCTTATACACAACATGAACTTAACCACTCAGTCATCTCTCCAGTCCCCCAATTTCCTTTTGTTATTTCATATTTTCTCTTGTGTTGCTGTGTGAGTTTGCACTGTAAATATATGTGGGCATAGTCATGGCATGTGCATGACTTCAAACATGAGAAGCATGTTATATTTGACATGGAATTACTCTAGACCAGGTTGAGATCATAAGCTTTATAACCTTGGGAAAGTTACAACACCTATCTTCTGGGGTGGTTGGGAAGATTCAAATAGACAACTTTTTATTGGTCCCTGGTGAGGAGAGAGCACAGGGCCTCCAACTGCAACAAACAGCCTTACAGGTGAAGAATCAGAGGTGGAAATTAATTGAAGGAGGCAGGAAAGCTGAATGGGATGGAATGTTGGAGATTTTGTTAAAATTAAGACTCAGCACTCAGAAGAATTATCTTCACCTGCTCCTTCCTGACCTTCTCCCTCATTTGGAGCTTTATGAATGTTTTCCTTTAAAACTGGCATGGAAGAACTTTGAGCAAACATACAAACACCACAGTATGTCTAGGCATCTTGATACCATCTTAAGATTTTCCCTGGAGCTGTGTCAAGTGCTGCTCTCTATGTAAAAAGAATTATCAGGCTGCACATATAGCTCAGTAATATAGTGCTTGCTAGCATGTATGAGGCCATAGATTCGAGCCCTTGTACCACAAACAAAATTATTATCCTAGCCGGGCGTGGTGGCGCACGCCTTTAATCCCAGCACTCGGGAGGCAGAGGTAGGAGGATTGCCGTGGGTTCGGGGCCACTCTGAGACTCCATAGTGAATTCCAGGTCAGCCTGGGCTAGAGTGAGACCCTACCTCGAAAAACAAAAAAAAAAAAAATTATTATCCTTATGTTGAAAGAGATTATAAGAAGAGGTAAAACAGATAGTTTGATGATGATGATGATAGATAGATAGATAGATAGATAGATAGATAGATAGATAGATAGATATAAATATATGATAGATAGGGGTGGATGGATGGACAGACGATGATAAATGGAAAGATATATGAAAAAGATAATATATTGTTTTGAGACAGGATATAGCTTATAAGGCCCAAGATGACCTCAACCTCATGTCCTTCTGTCTCTGCTTCCTGAATACTGGGATTACGCATGTATACTATCATGCCCAGCCAGAAAGTGCATTTTGTAATGAACATCCAATTTCTAGTCCCAGTTTTGTGTCTAACTCACCAGGTGTGCTAGTTGGAATCAGATGTCTGCCATAAACTCGTGTGTTTTGAATGCTTGGTCCCCAGCTGGTGGCAATTTGGGAAGTGGAGCCTTACTGAAGAAGGCATGTTACTGTGGTGGGATTTGGGGTGTTATAGCTACCTCCTCCTTGCCAGAGCTCAGCTCATTCTCTGACTATTTTCCACCTGCTGTGACAAGATTGTGATGTCCAGCCTCTGCTCATACCATGCTTTCCCCTTCCATCATGAAGTTTCCCCTCAAGATAAGCTAAAATAAACCCTTTCCTTCAATCAGCTGCTTTTAGCTAGGGGTTTTGTCCTAGCAATGTGAAGGCAACTACAACAATACCAGACAACTCCAGAGAATCTCCTGATGTCTCTGGGCACAGCTGTTTCATATGCAGGAGCTGCTGGTTGGTCAATTTGAGTCACTCTCTCTTGACTTCTTGCCATCCTAGTTGAGTATGTGCTCCCTTGAGCCCCCCCGCCCCACTTCTCTTAAAGCTACATACATCCTACACCTGCTCTCTGCTAGCTCCTTGGACAAGTTAGTTTTTCTTGCCCTGTCTCTGTTTCCTCATGTGGTGAGGGTAAAAAAGCGTTCAGTGGGCCCTCAGGTTGTTAAGAGGGTGAAGCAGGCTAATACAGGTAAGGTACTCAGAACAGCGCCTGACATATGCAAGAGCCACCCTGACATTACTATCATGTACTTAATTGAATTGCTTTGAAACTTGACATGAGACATGTTATTGATAAATCAAAAATGGAAATAACAGCATCATTTGAAGATAGGAAATAACTCCACGAGGTAACAGGTAGAGAGAGCAGAAACCACTGCTCTTGCTTATTTAATAAGACCCTCTGGCCAGGTGTGGTGGAGCATGACTTTAATCCCAGCACTTAGGAGGCAGAGGTAGGAGGGTTGCCATGAGTTTGAGGCCACTCTGAGACTATGTAGTGAATTCCAGGTCAACCTAAGCTAGAGTGAGACCCTACCTCAAAAATCAAAAACAAAGTATATAAAAAAAAATAGGGCTGGAGGGATGGCTTAGTGGTTAAGGCATTTGCCTGTGAAGCCAAAGGACCCAGGTTCAATTCCCCAGGACCCATGTTAGCCAGATGCACAAGGGGGAGCATGCATCTGGAGTTCATTTGCAGTGGCTAGAGACCCTGGTGCACCCATTCTCATTCTCCCCCCCCCTTTCTCTGTCAAATAAATAAAAATAAAAAGACTCTGTACTTTCATTTCCAAGTGTATGCATGTACACAGCACCTTTCTGTTTTGTTTTGTTTTTTAGGTAGGGTCACATTCTAGCTGACCTGGAATTCACTATGTAGTCTCAGGCTGGCCTTGTACTCACAGGAATCCTGCTTCTGCCTCCCAAGTGCTGGAATTAAATATGTGTGCCACCATGCCCAGCCCTTTATTATTACTTAAAGAAATAGAGCTAAAAGATCACTTGAACCCTTCGCATCTCTAAATTTAGGGAGTGACTATGGCTTTTAGGGAGCAGCATGTTCTGGGAGGCTGGCTTATCTTTGATATCCCAGCTGCCACTAATGTTTGACCTTTTCAGGAAATCCTTATAAGGGTTTAAAATAAACACATCATCTTGGCATGCTTGTAACTGAGCTGGTTCCAGCCCTGGGATAGAAGAGAAAATGGAGAGAGCTGAAAGAGAGCTCTGGAAGTGCTTGGGCTTGGGAGCTAGGACAGCAGGTGAAGCCAGCCTGTGGTAGGCAGAGGCCGGCAGTGACGGTGTTAACAGGGCTGGTAAGAGGATCCCTTGAAGTGAGGAGCACGCTGAGTTGTGAAAGCTTTTAAAGCTGTGGCAGTCCAGCCCTGCACTTGGGGGAAGGAGGCCAGTCGGAGGGAGTACACTCTTGCTGAGCCCCAGGACAGAGGGTGCGCTGACCTCAGCAGCCATTACAGGCCCAAGGTTAGTGGCCCCCGGGCATTGACAACTTTGGAGAAGAGTCTCAGGAACAGGAGGTGCAGTCTCTCGTCCTGGCATGTCATGTCTGCTGTACTTGCTACGGGACACCAGACCTCCAGCCAACCCCCCTGGGAGGTGGTAGGCATTCACCCAAGGTTGGCATTTGTGAAGAACAGCTGACTTCTGCCCAGGAGACATTTCTAAACTGGAGGCTTGGTCTCAGGCATTCCAAAGGAAACTGTATCTGAAACCAGGATTGTTTTCTGACCACAAACACAAGCACACGCATGTACGTGCACACACACACACACACACACACACACACACACACACTTTCATGCTGCTTTGTATTGGCTTTTACCGGTTGTGACCGTAAGCCAGGATTCCTGCCTGTTTCAGTTCAAACTCAGAACAATTGTCAAAGTCACTAAACAGGCTGCACAACTTTATCAAGTTTACCAACTTTACCAAATGGTATGGGAGGAAGATTGTCTCTGAGGCCAAGCTAATCAAAGAGGGGCGGGGGAGAGAGGAGGGAAGACAGGGATAGACAGGAAGAAGAGAAAGGACAGAAAGAAGAGGGGAATGAGAGAGGTACCTTGGCTTTTAGTTAAGGCAAAACAATGTTCTGGTGTAGGACTTTTCCTTGCATATTACTACAACAACAAAAGTAGAAAAATATGTGGTGAAAGAAAAAATTCTGCGTGTGAGTCTATAAACTTATCTCTAATTTTATCTGCCTGTGGTGCAGATGTGGTACAAACTTCAATCTAGGGGAAGAAGGAGGAGCAAGTAGAAAGCCATCCCAGAAACTACAGCGTGCAAAGGCTTCAGAGGGTGTCCCCCTCCAGTCCTTGGCAGCGGAAAGGAGTGGGGTCCCCACCTTGGCAGGCCGGCGTTCTCTCCCTGCTCTGCCTCACCCAGAGGCTGTGCGGCATGTTCCATCGGATCCTTGCTGCAGTCTTATACCTGCTACCACTGAATCAGAATGAGTCATTTGGAGCTCGGTTCCGGAACAAAGTACTTGCAAACTGCCTTGTGAGACACTGCCCCCATGTAGGTGGGACACACCTCCCAGAGCAGTCACGGTTTTTTTTTTTCTTTTCCCCTCCCTTCCTTTCTCCTTCAAACAGACAGGAATTCGGACGCTCCCAAGAGACCAGCTCTGGTCCTCTCTGCTCAGCTGCCCTAACTATGTGGATACTGCTTCTCCAGCCCTGGACTGAGGCTGTAAAATAAAATGGATGATTTGACGTTACTTGATCTTCTGGAGTGCCCCATCTGCTTTGAAAAGCTCGATGTCACAGCCAAAGTCCTCCCCTGCCAGCACACCTTCTGCAAACCATGTCTACAGAGGATTTTCAAGGCCCACAAGGAGTTGAGGTGTCCTGAATGCAGGACTCTGGTGTTCTGCAGCATCGAGGCGCTGCCCGCCAACCTGCTGCTGGTGCGGCTGCTAGATGGTGTGCGCTCGGGGCAGAGCTCCGGGAGTTCCTTGCACAGGCCCAGAGTACTGACTGCGCAGGACAGCAGGAAAAGCAGGACCAGCCCCAGAAGCCTGCAGGCCAGCCCTTTCCGGCTGGTGCCCGGTATCAGAATCCACATGGATGGGGTAAGAGAGATGTTCCTTGTTCATGTCATGTGCACGTGGAGGTTGGATGTGTGGATACTGCGCGCTCGGGAACACTCTTCCTTTAGCGACACTTGGAGCGGAGGGCCTCTGAGAAGACCCCAGAGATCAATTGACAGCAGCGATCACTTTACTGAGATATACTGGAACCCTAAACCTATCTAATCCTTCTGAGGATTCTCCTCGGAACTTCTATAGCTTCCTGGGTTCTCCATACTTCTTGTCCAGAGGAACAAGGAAAGCCTTTTTAGATGATTGTTTTGGGCTTTTACTTCTACTGTGTGGGGCCAAACCACTACAGGAGAAATGCCCAGGGGGCGGTGAGATAAAGCAAAAACAAAGTCAACTGCTTGTTGCTTGTGAGATCTCTGAGAAGTTTCTATGTGTCAGGTGTTCCTTGAATTTTACACAAGCCCCTCTTCCCATCTAAGTCATAAATTGCTGTTATGACGATGTTCATTCTCAATCCTTTCACAGCTATCAAGATACTTGACACTGGGAGCATGCAGGAGGGAAGTGTCTTTGTGGGCGGACTGAGAGAGAGCAAAGGCTGGGCCTTATAATAAAACATGGGTATAGGAACCCTGCAGAGGTGTCTTTACAAAAAGAATAAAACACCTGAAAAAATACATGTCAGGAACCTGTGCCAAAGTGATGGCAATAGACATGGAGAATACTCAAAACGTATCAAAACTGAACTCCGGAAGTTGCTGAGACCTTAACACTAAAGTAACTTTTCACACACCCACCACAGCTCAGGGAACATTACAGAAGGACCAGAAAGATTGTAAGAGCCACTGGTGGGAAGGAGTATATCAGAGGTCTTGCCCACCCCCACTGCTACCCTCACAACTCAGAACTCATAACCCAGGGTGGCTACTGGTAACCACACTGAGGAAGGCCCTCAGTGGATGAGGGCAGAGAGGAGGGGAATGCTACCACAACATGATTTGCTGATACAAAGTTTCTACTTAATAACAATAATAATAATACAATTTAGAGAAATGTAATAAAACAACAACAGAACTAGACATAGTCAAACTACACAGATGGCCCATCAAAGCCTGTGATGTCTGGATATTTGAGTCCAGCAGGCACATCCTGAGGACTTCATCTGCCTTGACGTGAGCCTTTCATAGGATGCCACATAAGGGTACATCTCAGGAGAGGACTGGTCTCGCCGAGTCCAACAGGATTATTTGCATTGTCACTGCTGGAGTCCTCACGTGGACATAGAAAGCTGTGGCTTGGATTGTTGGCATACTTGGGAAATTAAAGCTGCAGTCTTTGAAGGCTTGCCTATGGCCAGCTTGAATAGTGGCAGCAAGGTCCCAAGTCTGTGCTCCAAAGAGAAGCAGTGGATGGGAGAGTTTGACCTGGAACTCCCTCCCCACATAGAGGTGCTTGGGATGCATTGAGTTTCTTTCTATCATGAGGCCAGCCCTTCTCAAGCTCACTGCACCTTTAAGCTACCCATGTAGTAGAATTGTGTTATAATTGTGTTATTCAAAATCAAGAGCAGGAAGAAGCTAGATGTTGCAATGATTTCTTCAGTGCAGATTATTTCTTAATTGCTGTCATGTTTGCGTGTGTGAACCACTTTCCAGAAGAAGGCTGGGCTCTCACTCCTCTGTAAGGCTCTCAAGTCATCAATCCGAATCCACAGGCCTACAGAGGTGGAATGTGGTGTGGGAGCAAAAATGTTTCTCAAACGTGCCTTATTTATGGAGAAAAAGTCTCTATCTCTGAGGGGACAAATCTTCCATGAATTCCTTAGACCAAGCAGCCTCTCTTCTTTCCCCTTTCTACAAATGTCTGACATGCCCTTCAGGAGCGTGGCAATTCACTAACTTCTTGCCAGCTTGGGAGGAGGCAAGTCCCCTACCAGCTTCATATACAATTAACTGGGCTGACTTCCTTTCTCCACATGGATGTTATTAAGAATTGTGTGACCAGGTTACCAGGTTTTTCAGCTACAGAAGACTCACAAGGATTTCCTCCATGGAGGGTTAAGAGCTGGTCATACATAAAAGAAAGGCATTATGGTAGTGAATACCCCTAGGATGCTTCTGTGGGTCACTGGAACATCACACGAAGGAGCCACTGATGTGTACATGCCGGGCCTGCCGTGGGGCTGAGACTCTGACCTGAGCTTCTGAGGGCTTGTACTTCCAAACTGGACTTGGATTAGTAAGAGTGAGGTTGGCAGCCCTTCCTCACCACTAGTCCTGCTTCCTTCATTTCTTGAGCTGTTCTCTCTAGAAGTGTTCACCTCATCCCTTTTGCTCCCTCAATGGCAATGTGAGCATGCCCATTCCTGGCTATAAATAGGGTATCATTCTATACTCTATCTCTCCTTTCAAAATATAACTATATCTTCTGTAAGTGTGCAAACAGCCATGTCTCCATGTGAAGGCATGGATACCACAGCCTGAGAGTCAGAGGGGTGGACTTGCGAGTTCAATGCATTCCTCCTGAGTTCCTTGCCCTCTTTGCCTCAGTTTATCTAACCTAGCCAACAGCTAGAAATATTTACTGTCTCCCTTCCTCTAGGACAGTGTGGTAAGTATTTTTGCAGCATGCTGCATCACCTTAGAAAACATCCACTGGGTAAATGCAAAGCACCATCATTATCAGTAATTACACTTGCTATATGACTTTGGACAAGCCACTTAGTTAAGCTGGGTCTCAATTTGAAATTCTGTAAAATGGGAAAATGTATTGTAAAAACAGAGGGCCACTGTGAAGCTTAACTAATTAGTGTTTGCAAAGCACTTTGAGAACCTTAGATGAAAGACACTAGACGATCACGATCACAGTAAATATTACTATCAACTGTTTATTGTGCCCTACCATGCATGAGACATGCTACAAAACACTAGGAGTTATAGTCTTTGCAGGAAAGTGTGACCAGGATTATTATTAAGCGTGAATCCATAATAAGCCCAGGTCAGGGTAATACTAAGTGTAAAGTACTCTCTGCTCGGGCATGAATAATAATAGCCTGCTGTCACAGGGTACCATTTTGTAAAACACCCCTTTCAGAGGCCTCCTTGATAACTTGGCACTCTGAAGGAGTTCATTTAACTTCCTACCCATGAGCTTTTTAAGCCCAAAGTCTGTTCTTCTCACCGAGGCTCATCACCAAAACAAGCTCATCAAGATCTCTTTGTTGTGCCAGCCAGGTATGTTAGGGTGGAGTCAATAGTCACACCTCACAGTGTCAGCCCGAGAGAGAGAAATTAGCCCATTGTGCCTACACATCGAAATCCCTCCCAAGCTGATTGTGTAAAAAGAAAACTTGAGAAATGGCTGTGGGTCTGTACACCGTGCAATTACTTCAGCCCAACAAGTAAGATCCATAGCCGCCGCAGCAGTAAAGCCCTGGTGCCCAGCTCTGGCTAGTGCAGTCAGGCCAGTGGAAATATGAAGGCCTGCCAGAGGGTTGTGATTGCTGGAGAGATAGCTCTGTTGTACTTGAATAATATTCTGAATGAGGGCAAACAGCAAAGGCTTTGAGAAATATCCAAACTCAAAACCTAATTCTATCCCTCCGTGGTATGTGCTTGGAGTGAGTCACTTAAACCCCAGGGCCTTTGGTTCTCCATCCACAAATGGAAGATAGTAGTAGCACCTACCTCAGAGGATTGTGAGAAATAAGTGACATGATTCATGACAATTACCTCTTACTGCATTCCATGGTTCATATTAAGTGCTCAATAAGTATTTGTTATGATTATTACTGGAGTGAAGCAACACTGTGAACTGAATCTCTTCTTTCACCCTCTTGTGAGTAAAGTGCCACCCACGATGGTTTTTGGTACCCTGGTTTTCTGTCTTATTTTGTTAGTTGAAAATGATCTGTATGACTCTTCCTGGCCTGGACAGTCTTCCCAGTTCACTTCCAGGATGTTCAGGGAGCTGTGAGTTCATTGTAAGAGAACGTTTACTAACTTCCCTAAGCGATCAGTAGAAAGAAAACACATCATGCACAGGAATGTGCTATGATCTAGTCCACATCCCCAGCATCACTGAGTGCATTTACTTTTCCATCTTTCCTTTCCCGCTGCCTCTCTCTGTCTTGTTCACCAGCACAAACGTCGCCACCCTGGGTCTCTCAGGGCTGGACTTTCTCCCTACATTGTTGAATATCGTGCCAACCACACACATTCCAGCTTTGCCCTGTGTCAGTTAGAACACACCTGCCACCACCAGCACAGAGAGCAGGTGGCTTTGTCTGAGAAACTTTTTCAGCTGGTGGTGCCAGCAACCAAGGAGAGAAAATGAGGTCAGAAAGCACTTGAGGGAATCGAGGCTGAGTAGAAACCAGAAGGTGGCTCAGCCACTTTGCTGGGTCTCAGATGTGTTCTAAGCTATGGTACAGATGGTAGGTTTTTGCTAAATATGCAAAGGGATTAAAATTATCCCAGGCCCATGCAAACAGCAGGCAGGTGCCACCTGGGACAGCAAGGACCATATGTGGCAGGTGGACAGATTCAGGTAGGCAGAGGCTGAGGTTAAGATGCCGTGGGAGGCCCAGAGGGCTCTCCAGCTTTGCTTACATTTACAAATGTTTAAAAAACATAAGGCCCCAAATTGTCACTGCTGCCACCTGCTCTCAAAGCATCACACTCCTAGTTGCAATCCCCGCCCCTTCAACACTAACTATGTTTAAGGATTCACGGTCAAATGAAGCTGGGTTTGTGCTGGGACTTGATCACTTGTTAGTTGTAAGGTCTTAGGCAAGTCACTTCTCTAATCCTCTATTTCCATACTTTAAAATAGATATAACAATGGTGTAGGGCTGGAGGGATGGCTTAGCGGTTGAGGTACTTGCCTGCAAAGTCTAAGGACCCAGGTTTGATTCCCCATGACACACATAAGCCAGGTGCACATGGTGGCACATGTGTCTGGAGTTCATTTGCAGCGGCTAGAGGCCCTAATGCACCCATTCTCTCTCTCTCTCTGCCTCTTCTTCTCTCTCTCTCTCACTCTCTCTCTCAAATATATAAATAAAAGTAAAATATTTAGGGGCTGGAGAGATGGCTTAGTGGTCAAGGCACTTGCCTGCAAAGCTTAAGGACTCATGTTTGACTCTCCAGGTCCCACATAAGCCAGATTCACAGTGACATAAGCACACAAGGTCGCACATGTGCACAAGGGGGTGCACATGTCTGGAGTGCAATTGCAGTGGCTGGAGTGCCAATCCTCTGTCATGTTCTCTTTCTTTCTTTTACTCTTGCTCTCTTGCATAAAAAGAGGCATGAGCTTGCCTCAAATAAAATAAAATATTTAGAAAAAATGGTGTACATACCATAAGAATATTGTGCAGCTGAAATGATATACTCCATATTAAGAACATACCACAAGTGGCTGGCAGCCAGTGGTACTGTGACATGTTGGCAACAGGAAGAGCAAAACAGTGATGACCAGAGAGTTTATGGGCACTGGACCATTCATTTGCACATATATCCATTCAGAGTCTCCATTAAAAAAAAAATAATAAGCTAAGGTCATTAGGAGGGGAGTTCTTAAGAAGACCAAGTATAGTAATAGAAAATATATCAGAGGTTGACAGGGCCTATGGGCTGGGGAAGATGTCACTGGACAGAGGCAGCATGGGGGAATTTATGGAGTCATAGAATAGTTTGTGTTCTGGTGGTGGTGGTAATGAAATGCCTATGCCTAAAAGTCATAGAAATAAACAAGAGAAAAGAGTCAATTAAACTTGGTAAGTTTAAAAAATATTGAGGGAAAAGGTTCCCTCAATATTGCACATTTCTTTCACACAGAAATTCCTATGGGCTCAGACTGAGGACTCAAATAATATATATATATATCTGCCTCTTCCTCTATCTCTCTCAAATAAAAAATCAGTAAATAAAATATTTTTAAAAGATGGTAACTGCTATAAGACATTGTCTGCACAATTATGGCTGGTAGGGGATAAAGCAAGCATTGCCATGTTAGAGGCTCACTGTAAGACAGATCCAGTTTTAGAAACATTGAGTGATAAAGTGAGTGTCTTACTAAGGAGTACAAATTGCCTTGTTTTATTTATATAAAATTTGAGAAAATACTTCTGAACTACAGTAACTTGGAAGATAATGATAAAGATAATTTCTAGGATAGTATACATATTTCAGTCTGTATACACTTACATGGATGCATTTGTATTTGTAAGTTATGACTCAATAAAGCAGATTAAGATAAAGAAGTCTTGGACTTAAAAACTTACAGTATAGGAGAATGTCAGGTAGTGAGATCAATCAGTTTGAGGAAATAAAGCTTAATCAATAATAAGACACTTCCAGGCAGGAGAGGTTGCTCAGTGGTGAAAGGCACTTGCTTACAAAGCCTGATAGCCCTTCAATTTCCTGGTACCCACATAAAACCAAGATGCATCTAGGGCTTGTTTGCAGTAGCAAGAGGCCCTGTTGTGCCCATTCTCGCTCCTTCTCCCCTCTTTCTCTCTCTGTTTGCAAATAACTAAATAAAAGTTTTTTTAAATATCTTTTTGTTTGAGAGAGATAAGAAGACAGAGAGAGAAAGAGAAAGAGGAATAGGCACACCAGGACCTCCAGCCACTGCAAATAAACTCTAGACACATGCACCACTTGCGCATCTGGCTTTACATGGGTACTGGGGAATCAAATCCCAGTCCTTAAGGCTTTGCAAGCAAACACCTTAATCACTGAGGCATCTCTCCAGCCCAATAAAACTATTTTTTTAAAAAGATGCCTTCTACAAATTTGATGTTTGAAATATCAAGGAAGGAATGCAGTCAAGAGATGAAAAGTTAGGATCTCTCCTGCCCATGATAATACCAGAAAAACCAGGATAGCACAAAGGTGTGTTCAATTAGTATAGGAGAGACAGATAGAGAAGAGGAAGAGAGACTAGATACCTGTCTTCTTATCAGAGTGACTAGATACCACTGGGAAGATGTGTGTCAGGTACTCCTGTAATAAAGTCTCTCTGACAGCCATGCCAAACTGGCTATATATTAGCATGTGGCCTATCACTACATCTATGGCAACTTGATTGATTCAATAGAGTCAAAGGAGAGAGTTATGCTCCAAGTGGGTAGCTGATCACACTGGAAAACTGAGGAGCAGTCTCCATATCACAGGAAGACAGAAACCATTCTTCTCCAGTGAAATGGTCAGGTTACTGGAGCCTATGAATGCCAGTCAGCACACCCCAAGCAAGTGGTAGGACAGGGCAAGGCCAAACAAGGCCCCTCAAGAGCAGCTTCCTTCAGTGCGAGTTTCACTGCTCTAGATTCCCAGTGCAGAAGCCAGAGCCCTCACAACCTACTCCTCCTCGGTTCTGGCCACACATTGGTCTATATCTTGAAGGTTCACACAGAAATTCCTATGGGCTCAGACTGAGGACTCAAATAATAGGTGAGTTCATCCCAGATCTGTCAGTTCTCCAGTCTTTCTTCCAGATACCAAGAGAATAGAAAAGAAGAGATCTTCTTTTCCTATATTGTGTCCCCAACAGTGCCTAGCCCAGTGTTAGCTCAAGATGTTGGTTGTGGTAGAGAAAATGAAGGAATGCACTCATTTCTGTGGTAGAACTGGTAGAACCAGGGAATGGCCCCCTCATGATGCAAAACTGAACCCTTCAGAAATTGAGCCATTACATAACTATGTGGGGAATGAACAGCATACCATATTAGGTGTAAAACCCATGATGACTGGAACACTCTTGACATGAATCACCTCCTTAAATACCTTTTTGAATAGCAAACATCACGGTGGGCCTGGCTCAAAATGATTAAAGTCATGAATTGCTAACCTGAAGAAGAGAGTTAACTGTCAGTCTGTATATATGGCTCACTTCTTGTGCCATGCACCACAAATTCCATGCACTCCTTTGTTTTTGGTAGAAACGTGTTGTCATGAGTTAATTGTCAGTCACAGGGCAATCATTGGCAGAAATGAAGAGGCTCTGAGTGATGAATTGAGCTGACCTATCTTCTGCTATGATGGAGCAACTGTATTTTTGGAAGGAACTAGTTCTGGTGCCTCTCATGCTGCCAAAACCCTAACTTTATCACTTTTTTTCAATAACCACATTTTTACTCTGCCCAGTATAAAATCTGCCATGTTGCATTAGTGTTAAGTACACTCATCTTCTGTAATGAGGAGAGTGTACCTAATGGAGTTGCTCCATCTCCAGAACGTTTTCTTCTTCTCAAACTGAAATTCTACCGTGCCAGCTATAGCTATACCTCCCGTCCTCCCCTTCCTCTTATCCAGCACTGGATTTGTCTTTATGTGTGTGCTAATTCTTTCTGAATAAGAGAAATCATTTTTGTGTGGTTTTAAAATATGCATTTCAGTTTTTAGTGATTCAGCCTACACTTTTAGTGAGATAAGTAAACAAGATAACATGACTCAGAAGAAAGGCTATGCATTGATGTATGTAGGCTGTATGCTTCTAGATAAGTTACTTAGACACTCTGAGCATTGTTGCCATGAAACAAAAATAGCAAGGCTCATCTCATAGGATTATTTGGAAGATTTAAAGAAATAGTATTTCTAAAGCACTTTGTATAGGACCTGGCAAAAATATGATCCTGGTAAAGTTAATTCTATGCATGTACTTATCCAGATAGCTGTATATATCTTTTAAAGTACTTCCCCAATTACTAATTAGACCACTATTTCCCTAGGCTGTGGACATGTATTAATAATAATCCTGGTTTCATTTGAAAAATAAATCAAGATAATTCCAACAGGAATTATCTTATATGGGTCCTGCCACATGCTAATTTCTGTGGGCACTGGATGCCAAACCTTTCACTCTGGCTGCAATGGATATCAAGAGTAAGTGACAGATGGTCCTTATCCTCAAAAGCCACATAGACTTGGGCCAGGCGTGGTGGTACACACCTTTAATCCCAGCACTGGGGAGGCAGAGGTAGGAGGATCACCATGAGTTCAAGGCCACCCTGAGACTACATAGTGAATTCCAGGTCAACCTGGACTAGAGTGAGCCCTACCTCGAAAAAACCAAAAAAAAAAAAAAAAAGCCACGTAGACTAATAATTATGATGCATTGAGTAAATCTTCAAAAAGCTGGCCCCACATGCTAAGATAGCCAAGCTGAAGGACTGGCCTGTCTTACTGGCATGGTAGACATAGGAAGGACTATGTCATGCATGGGACTGAGCACTTCTCCCAACAGACTCTCACTAAATCTACATGCAAACATCTCATGCAGGTGCCACTGTTATCTCTGCTTCATATATCTCACCAAGTCGGTGCTAACGTGGTGTTGATCTTAAGTTTTCAAAAAGGGAGAATATGAATTAAAGATCAAATTTTAGCATTGTGAATGTGTTGTTAGTGATGCACCAGTATGTCTGTGTGATGTGCACATGTGTATGTGTGTTCATTTGTGTGGAGGTACATGTGTGTACAGGTGTGTGTGTGTGCGTGTGTGTGTGTGTGTGTGTGTGTGTGTGCATGTAAATGCCAGAGGTAGGCATCAGAGGTCTTCCTCAGTCACTATCCACCTTGTTCTTTTAGACAAAGTCTCTCATTGAACCTAGAGCTCACCAGTGGGCTAGACTGGCTACCCGACAACATAGGGATTCCCTGTCTCTACTTCTCCAGCACTGAAATTAGAAGAATGTGTTATATGCCTGGCATTTATATGGGTCCTGAGGATCTCTGAACTCGGGTCTTTGCACTTGCATAATAAACACATTGCTCACTGAACCACCTCCCCGGGGCCTTAGGTTGTACTTTTTCTTTCTTTCCTTTTTTTTTTTTTTTTGGTTTGTTTGTGCATACACACATGTGTACATGTGTTCATGTATGTAACATTAGGTGCATGCATGCCATGGCACACAACTCTCCGAGTCTGTCATCATTGTTCCCCCTTACCTGAGGCAGAGTTTCTCTCAGCCTCATTCTGCTATTGCTGTTCTTCTTGCTGTGCTCATGGAGAGCTTCCATTTCCCATCTCACCACCAGAGTGCCAGGATTACAAAAGCCCACCATTGCTTCTGGCTTTTTGCATAGCTACTCACCTTGGGTGGCAAGTACCTCATTCACTGCACATCACCCCAAGTCCCAAGTTGCACTTTTTTAATTTTGTTTATTTTTTTATTAATTAGTTTTGTATTCAGCAAATACAGTCAGTTTGGTACCATTATTAGGCTCATCCATGACCTACCTCCTCCCCTTGGCCCCTCCTTGTTGAAGTATATGGGTCATGCATTGTAGAGTTAGCCCACAGTTATGGGTAGGATAAATGTCTCTGCATATCATGACCCAACATGTGGCTCTGACATTCTTTCTGCCCCCTCTTCCACAAAATTTCCCTGAGCCATGTTGGGTTCATTTTTAGTCTGCTTCACTGATGAAGTGTTGGGGCCCTCTGGGTCACTGGATCTCTGATTTGGTAGGAGTTGATTTTTTTCTGTGTTGATCTCCTTCCCCCTTGTGCTGGTACCCGGTTCACCAGGAAAACAGCACCCTTGCTTGTTTCACCAATTTTTCTTAGTTTCAGCTGGGGCCCTTTTGAGGTATGATGGGGGGGGGGTCTTTCCTTAGGATCTACATCTATCTGAAAAAGAGAAGCAGATTTCCAACAGAGAGTAAGTGAGCACCAGGACAAATGAGATAACCCTTACTTTTTTTTATAGAGAATTTAATAGCCCACGATTGATGGTAGCTTGATAAATGGAGAATGGGCTTATGTTTGGATATGGTTCTGACTTGTTTCCCAGCTCCAGCTATGGGTCCCATACCACTGAGGGGATCAGTTAGCCAAATCAAGAGCAGTTGGTTCCCCACCATGGCTGTGTGCCACTATTGCACTTGTGTGGGCATCATGACAGGTTATTTGCTGCCAAGTAGGTTAGACCATGAGTTGCTTGGACAGATATTGGTCATTTTCCCCCAGTCGCCCATGTAACACCTTCTGGCACTAGACACGCTGACTGTCTGGGGACTGACTCTCTTCCAGCTTCCAGCCATGCCATTCAATTTTACATGTCAACCACATAAGGTGTCTTCAGCAGTAGGGTCTTACCACTAACCTTTGGTGGGTCATCAAGTACTTGGACAGAAATATGTCTTTCTTTTAGGAAACCTTGTAGGTCTCCTTAATCAAAAGCTCATTATGGATGATAGCCACATGCTGGTACTGGGAGTTACAGGTCAGTGCCCACTAAGAAAAGGATGAAAAAGATAACTAATATACAAGAGTTAGAGAGAAGAGAGAGAGAGAGAAGTAGGGAGGGAAGCTATAGAAGACTAAGGTTAGTCTTCATCATACCCTCTCCAGTGTCTTGTGGTTCAGGTGTTCCCTTTAAGGGCCTGGTGAAGGTTCAGCCATTTGGTCTGCCTTTTAGGAAGTAGAATTTTATACTACCATTGCAGTTTGGATCTAGATTTGTGTTTTCCACCCCTCTGTTGCCCTCACCCAAGTTGCTCTTTTCTTTTTTCTTTTTTTCTTTTCTTTTCTTTTCTTTTTTTTTTTTTTTTTGTTGTTTTCAAAGGTATGATCTCTCTCTAGCCCAGGCTGACCTGGAATTCACTATGTAGTCTCAGGCTGGTCACAAACTCACAGCCATTCTCCTTCCTCTGCCTCCCAAGGGCTGGGATAAAAGGTATGTACCACCATGCCTGGCTTCCCAGGTTGCACTTAAAATATTATTTTAAATATTTTTATTTTTATTCATATGTAAGGAGAGAGAGAGAGAATGGGCATGCCAGGGCCTGCAGCCCTGCAAATGAACTCCAGGTACATGTGCCACTGTATACCTGGTTTTACATGGGTACTGGGGAATTGATCTCAAATGATTAGGCTTTGCATGCAAATGCCTTAACCACTGAGACATCTCTCTAGCCCCCAGGTTGCACTTTCTAAAAGTACACATGATCTCATTCTCTAATCACTCAGCCATTGTGGATGACACTGAACCTGAAAACTTCAGAACCTACCAAGGCATATACATTGAGTGTTGAGTCCTGGACTCATGATCGATCCCAAGGCTTCTGGCTTTGGAAAAAATGTCTCTTTGGGGTGACATTCATATTCATGGTATTCAGAGTAAAGAGAAAAAAGCTAGAGAACTTGGGAGAATTACTGTTACCCTTCCCCAAAAGACTAATGAGGAAACATTAGCCTGGAGGTAGGAAAAATAAAGCAAAGAATTCCAGGCTGCTTGAAACAGGACACTCAGGCTACGGGCATCTGCCAAAAGGCCAGTGACAGGGAAGCAACAATGTGATAGTCTACCTAATCAGGAAACAGATGCCATGTAAGTGCTGGCTGCCGCCCTTCTTGAGTCTCAGTGCAGCGTGCATTCCTCTGGGAAGTCAGCCCCCTGTCTTACATCCCAGGACAACCATATGCTCCACCTCATATTCTCGGGATCCACATGCTGCTCTTTAGCTTCCACAGCCTCTGTCAGCTTCACAGTGCTGTCTGCCCATGCCTCCTTCCTACTGTAATATGCCATAGGTATCTTGTCCTCCTTTGTAGCTGGCCCCATGCCTGAAATACAGCCAGCACTCACTCAATGGTTACTGACTGCATAATGTTTGCCATACAGTCAAGTTCATCAGCCATGGTGCTGAACAGCTTCCCCTGAAGCTAGAAGAAAAAAGATATATCACCTGTTCTATGCCCTAGATCCCCATCAGTCTCTAGCTGGTTGGTAAGGGTGTTTTTCTTGACTTGTGGTCAGGTGTGTTAGGACTGGCATGTAAGTACTTGCAGGAGATTCAGGGGTCACTGGCTTTCAGGGGGTAAAAAAGAAGTCAGGCCAGAAGGAGGCAGATTGCAGAAAGAAAGACAAGTGACTGGCATGCTGAAGCCTTCTGAGCACGTTGCCCTGGTTTTTGCAGAATTAAGAATGATATCACCACACACATAGAAGTATTTTAATTGGTTACCAAGGCAATGTGACAGAATTCTTAGGAACAGAGCAGGAATAGAACTCTGCAGGGCTGAGTTTGGGAAGGGTGTTTATCTATAATATTAATAAGCTGACTAGATATGAGAGAGATTAACTGACAATAAATCTTATTTGAGACTTTTGCCTAATAAACAAGAGAAATGGAAGGAAAGAAGAAAATGCTTCCTGGCCCCACCCTCTGAAGAGGCAAGTGAGGCCATCTTCCAGAGACCAAGTATCTCCTTAGAGTGGAGAATTCCCAGAGGAAATACAAGTCAGTTGGCCCCATGCCACAAGGAAGGAGGACGGGGTAAGAAAATGGAAGGAGATAGCACCATTCCCTTCCTTTTGAGAGATTACCAAAAGGTGGCAGGGTGCAGACGCCTGCATTTTAACAGAATAAAAACTTCCCATCTCTTCCCATTTACATTAGAAAGGAAGAGATGTTGCAATTCAACATATTTCCTTTAATTGTCTTGTTTGATTTCTTGAGATCATTAAGACTAGGCTTTTCCATAACCATGAAGCCGGACAATGTCCTAGTTTCCTACTTCCACTCTGCTGGTTGTATCCCAGGACGATGGAGCAAACCTAACTCTTCCAGGGAAGTGCTGGTTCTCATTGCTTGAGGAAGTGGGGAGGGACCAGGAGAAAAGAAGCCAAAAAAGAGGTGGGTTAAGTGCTCAGCATTGCCCTAACAGTAAATATGAACATATAACACATAACACGTTCCAGGCAGTGTACAAAAGAAACATGCTTGCCTGTAGTCTTCCAAGAATACCTACAGGGTTGCAGTATCTTCCCACTGGCCAGATGAGAAAGAAGTGATAGTGGCAGGGCCAGGACCCATATGAGGTCTGCCCGAATCCAGTAACTGGACTCTGACCAGTTCAAGCAGAGGACCAAGCTGAGCACAATGTTCCCTGCACCATCCACCAGACTAGTCTGTCTCTTCTGGGTCCCGCATCACCACGCTAATGCTGTTGACGAGCTTCAGAGCAATTCCTAATCTTCAGTAAACCCAACTCCATGTTAATGTGATACTTTGTCTTAACTCAGACTACCTACTAGAAGAATTAAGGATTGCAATCATAAAGATGAGTCTGGGCAGACCAAGAGGGAGACAAGAAAGGGGGAATTAGGTAAGGAAAAAGAGCAAGATAGGAAGGTGAGAAATTTGCCTGAGAAATCTAGATAGCGGAAACAAAAATCATAGTTGGAGAACAGCAGAGAGGGAAGCCAATTAGAATCAAATGTGCTGGGAAGGAAAACCTGGGGGAACTATTTTAACAGGAGTTAACAAGCTCTGATCCAGAACAGGTCTGCTTTTCCTGAGACATAAACAGCCCAAACAAAATATTTATGATCTATTCCCTACAGGAACCTGTCATCTGGATAGGCAGGGAGAAATGGAGTCTAAAGTTCAGAAAACTCAGCTTCCAATCCTTTTTCAGTTGGGAAACCAACCACGTGACATGAAATGTATGTGTCTGAGTGCTTAAACTCAGCAATTACTATGGTTTTGAGGAAAGTCCCAAATTCCTTGAGCCTCAAGATTCTAGAACTCCAAATTTAAATTTCTCCCCTTCATTTTTAGAGTGTACAGAGGAAATCAGAGTGTCTGAATTTATTGTTTTAAGAGAAAATATAAATTTGAAGGTTCTCAGAAAAACAGCTACCATTTAAAACCCTTATAGTTTTCAAGAGCAATACCTCTTTACAGATTCAAAGACTAAGGGCTGGAGGGATGACTTAGCAGTTAAGGTATTTGCCTGAAAAGCCAAAGGACCCAGATTTGATTCCCCAAGACCCACGTAAGCCAGATGCACAAAGTGGCACATGCATCTGGAGTTCATTTGCAGTGGCTGGAAGCCCTGGCACCCATTCTGCCTGTCTGCCTGCCTCCCTCCCCATCTCTCAAATAAATAAATACAACATTTAAAAAATATTTAAAACTATGGTCCAGGGAAAGTGGGACATGTGCCCACAGCTGCCCATTTAGACCTACTCCAAGTCTGCATTCTGGGCCTGGACCAACACATCATGGAGTCCATCAGGCAGCACCATAACTCTGCTTGATCCCTTATGTAAAGAATATGCAGCGCACACACCTTCTTTTACTAACATGGCACTCATGAGTTGCTCTTGCCATGTTTCTCATTTAAATCATGGTGCCCCAAACTGCATAGCGTCAACCATGCATGCAGAGACTATGTGAGGCTTCTCATTCTTTTGTATTCTAGAATCTCACATCTGCACGAGATTTTCAAGGTCCTTCAAGCCAGCCAACCACTTCAGTCATAATTCAACCCTTCTTTAGCTTCCCAGAAAGAGACCCATGTAACTGGTGCCATCCAACCCCTGGGGCCTGGAAGCATTCTATTCTTTCCACTGGACAGGGATTAGAATCATTTCTGAAACTGAGCCACAAAACACATTTTCCTATCCTTTGATGGGAACCTATCAATTCATAATGGGTCCATTTTGTTTTACTATCTTATTGTCAATGTCATTTTCTCCACACCAAAGTATTTCACTGACTTCATCCAATGAGCAAGTTTCAAGTATTATTAACCCAAATTAAAAGACAGATGAATAGTTAAGGACAAGAGCTCTAAAGTCATCAGAGCTGGTTTCCAATTCCAGCTCTACTTGTTCATCAGGACCATTCCTGATGTAACATGTAACCTACCCCACATGTTGGTCGTGAGGATTAGTTGGCACACTCAAGCACTGGCCCTTAGATGCCTTTACCAATGGTTACACTTTGTGTTATTATCTAATATCATTAAGCACGCTCTGCACAGGCATCCATCTTATTCCAGTGAGGACAGCTAGTCAGGTCCAGTTGCTTTCAGTTGGGATTTTCTCCCATAAAACATCTCTGAAGTAATTCTATGCTGGGGTTTCAAGTCTTTCCAGGAAGGTATGCCATACTCCTTCGAGAATCCTTCTTGAGATCCTTCCTCTGTAAGAAGCCTATAGCCATAACAAACCACACTAAAATAACAAAGCATTATGGGGGAAAATTTAAGTTTCCATTTCAGAGCACACATTTCGCATGCTGTGTGTACATTCTGTGGCTCAGTAAAAGGAAGAAATTCTGCATTTCCATCATAGTAACAATTGGCATTTGCTAGTTATACAGATCTGTACTGAGTTCTTACTGTGCACTAGACACTCAACTAGGCAGAGGATGTAACCATGAGCAAGACAGACATAAGGCATACACTTTACAGTCAGAAAGAGAAACAGGGCTGGAGATATGGCTTAGTGATGCTTGCCTGCAAAGCTGAAGGAGCTTGGTTCAATTCCCCAGGACCCATGTAAGCCAGATGCACAAGGTGGTACATGCATTTGGAGTTCGTTTGCAGTGGCTTGAGGCCCTGGCATGCCCGTTCTCTCTCTCTCACTCTCTCTCAAATAAATTAATAAAATAAAATAAAAAGAATCAAAATTTCTTTTTAAAAGAAAAGCCAGGCGTGGTGGCGCATACTTGGGAGGCAGAAGTAGGAGGATCACCATGAGTTTGAGGCCACCCTGAGACTATATAGTGAATTCCAGGTCAGCCTGAGCTAGAGTGAAACCCTACCTCAAAAAAAACAAAAAAAAAAAAGGAAAGAGAAACAAAAGCCTGTGAACTTACTTGCCTCCTTCACCCTGAGAAGATGAATGAGTGTTTACAGATTATGTGTGAGGTGCAAGGACATTGTCAGAGTAGTGGGGACTTCATATAAGAGGAGATGGACAATGCCGATGTATGATAAAGCCAGTTGCCACCATAGGCACCATAGGCACTGAAGCTTAATACTTTGGGGAAAACTGTGGGAAATGGTTAACTAACAGGTGATAGATATGGGTTATTTATACCTGTCAGTCAGTGGTCAATGGTTAAGAGCTCTCTCTAGGAATAAAGTAGGTTCTAGAGAGAGAAGGCTTCCAACAAAATTGCAGATGCTGGTTATTGAAAATGAGCTGAATAGAACAGAAACGGGAAGAAGCTAGTAAAAGATGGAAGCAAAACACAATGACTACACATATGTATATATGTGTGTGTATATGTACAATATACATAACTCCATAACAATCACATACTGTGATGCATCTGCTGAGTGCCACAAAGCATGAAATATAGGACAAAAAGAAGGTTTTTGGTCAGAGTGGTCAAGGAAAGCTTCTCTGAGGGGCATTTGTGCTAATGCACGAAGAATGGCAGGAAGACAGCAGAGCAGAGAACGAAAGATCAGCTCTATTTGGGTGGGTATCCTAAACTAAGACAATCTTAGGGACGGAAAGACATAATTGTATTTAATAGCAAATTTGGAAGTAGAAACATAAAACTTGCTTCAAATTGGACCCTTTGCATATCATTAACTTAATTGAAAACTCAACATACTAAACAGTTCCACTTAACTCCTATAGCTTCCAAATAAAGGCAAGCAGGTGCTACGGTAAAAATCAAAGCTGGGTTTGCCCTCAGCTGATGCTTTAAAGGTGGCATTTTTTAGCATTAAAACCAACAGATAGCAGGGACTAGGGAGATGGCTCAGCAGGTAACCTAAGCTCAGATCCCTAGCATCCACATAAGTGCCAAGTGCCAGATATTGTTGTATGCACCTATAATCCCAGCTCTCAGTAGGCAGAGGTAAGGGATTCCCCTGCCCCGAAGGCTTACCGTCTAGCTAGTCTAGCTGAATTGGTAAACTCTGGGTTCACTGAGAGACCCTGCCTCAGAAACTAGAGATTGGTTGAGGAAGACTCCTGACAGCAACCTCTGGCCTCCACATGCAGACGTGAGCACTGTCACCCACACACGGGGCCCCCACCTGAACACATATGCAGACCTACAGTCACCCTCTCTGAACACGCACTGTGTGCTTTGACAGTGTTCATTTGCAGAACATCATCAGACAGGGAAATAACAGGCATCAAAGCTCACAGCCCAAGTTTAGTTGCTAACCACTGGTTATGGCTAAGAAGCCTACCTTTCCTTCTCAGAAAAGCCTACCTTTCCTTCTCGGCTGTTTCAGCTGGCTGTTATAATATGAAATGGAATCCTGTTGGTCATAGTCACCAGTCTGCGTCTGTCCACTGAGAGCACCTGCCTCACTGCCTCTAGCTGGGAGCAGAATCACAGGGAAGTCAGGCTCACATCCTTGGAGAAGCAGAATCACAGGGAAGTCAGGCTCACATCCTTGGAGAAGCTGGCTCAAGAGACATGACTGAAAGGCTTGTGAACAGACTTCCATCCAAGGAGAACTCATCCTTCCTAATTCTTCCCATGACTGCCCGAGGCCTGACCTGGATTGGGTGTTCCAAAGTCTTCCCAAACTTTTGCCAACTTTCTTTTAAAATGCGACCTGATAAGGGGTCATAAAACACAGGTGTGAGGATCTAAAAGGGAGCCATAAAAAAACACCTGGTCCAAAGTCTTATTATACAAATGTGGATTGTTGGGCTCAATGAGAGGAATGGATTTTTCAAGGTCATTCACTTTGCCAGTGAACATGTGCAAAGACCAAACTTCAGGTTTCCTGACTCCAAGTCCCAGCACGTTATGTTTACCAAACTGCCTTGCCTATTATACAGGCCATTTTAACTTTTTTTCCAAAGCAGATTGTACCCCAAAGCATCTTACGTGAGATATGAATATAGCTAGATCAGGGATGGTATTTGGCAGCAGGACGCACTTGGGATTCTTCCTGGCACTCAACTACAATGTGGTCTGAAAAGCAAATAAACATTTAGATGGTCTCTGTTTATGCCAATTGAGCCTCTATAGGCAGTTTTCTAAGAGGCTAGGAGAACAAGAAAGGAAAAAGAAGCTATCCAAGAGGCAGAATAAGACTAAAGCAGCAATAAAGCTATCTTTAAAGTGTAACATAGATGGTATGAAAAAAAGTGAGTATAAACCATAAATGCTTCTTTTTTCTGTATAGTATTCTGTATCATGATCTAAAAATGCAACTGCTTTCATTTTGTTCTTTTTTTTTTTTTAAGAAAAGCCTGGCATGGTGGTGTAGTCCTTTTTAAAATTATTTATTTATTTATTTATTTATTTACTTACTTACTTAGAGAGCAAGAGGCACAAAGAGAGAGAGGAAGAGTGAGAATGGGCACATCAGGGCCCCTAGCCACTGCAAATGAACTCCAGATGCATGTGCCACCTTGTGCATCTGGCTGATGTGGGTATTGGAGAATCAAACTTGGGTCCTTAGGCTTCATAGGCAAGTGCCATCTCTCCAGCCCTCATTTTGTGTTTTCTAACACCATAAATTGTTTCCAAAGGATAAGGAAAAGATTTCTGGGCCATGAAGAGGATGAACATTCTTGAAACTTTGGACCTATAATATTAATTTGTTTTCCAGATCACTCAAGTATATGTGAAGAAACTGACTTCCATCAGATCAAATGGAAGTAGAAATTTCTTGGCTCATAGGTTGGAAAGTTCAGAGTTAGAGCTGGTCTCAGGGTTTCTAATAACCCTAATTTTTCTGAACAATTTCTCTCCTGTACATTAACTCTACTGTTTTATTATTATTTTATTTTTGAGAGACACAAAGGGAGAGACTGGACCTGCCAGGGCCTTTCAACCACTGTGAACCAACTCCAGATGCATGCGCCCCCTTGTGTGCATGTGCAACATTGCATACTTGCATCGCTGCCTCTGGCTACATGGGACCTGGAGATGCGAACATGCATTCTTAAGCTTTACAGGCAAGCTCCTTAACAGCTAAGCCACCTCTCCAGCCCTACTTCTGTTTACATATTGGCTCTTCTGTCTCCATCAGCAAATTGCATTTTCTATGATTAGGCTGAAAAAAGTGACCTGTCCAAGGAATTTAGCAAATAGCCAAACTACATGGGGAGGAATTTAAGAAGAGGTGGGGCTGACAGAAAGAGTGTTCGGCATGTCACAGAGCCTTTGGGAGGGCAGGAAAGCCTTATGGTGACCTACCAGATGGTCCAGCGCTTGGCTTCTAGGTCTGACCCTGCTCACTAAACACAAGGTCTCTGTTGGTCTTATGCCCATTTTAGTCAACTTGATACAGCCTCCACTGTCTTCACCCAGAGTAGGAAATAAGTCCTCCTTAGTCCTTTCTTTGTGTCGCTAACTCCCAATTGGAAATTCAAGTCAGATACATCTAATTGACAAAGCCTAGGTCCTAGCTAAAAACAGCAGTGATGTAGCTGGCATGTTCATTTTCTCAATTCTGAAGCAGATCCCACCACCCAACAAAACACATAAGGTGGGTGAGTTACCAAAGACACAAAAGGGGCTTCTATGCAAAGCATCCAAAAGAAAAAAAAAACAGGGGCTACAAGAAACATTGCCCCCCCCCCACAAAAAAGAAAACATCTCAGACTTGCTTTCAGCTCTACCATCACTCCAGAGAAGACGACTCAGCATCACCTAATAAAATGTCTGGAGTTTGGTTAAGAACTACTATGGCATGATCTAGAAGTTTAACAAATAAAGCCTGGTTCTGAGTCCAAAAACCTGAGATAAAATTAAACTTATGTCCCCCTACTTCCCTATGTCTGACAGACTTCTTTCCTGCACATTTGCTTAAAGATGAGCAGGCTGACCTGCCTCACTTGTGTTTAACTTATAGCGACCTAAGTGTGTGTGTGTGTGTGTGTGTGTGTGTGTGTGTGTGTGTGTGTGTGTGTAAGGAGAAAAAGATATATTTCTAAAACAAATGGATACCTGGCATATTTTCCAGTGAAAGGATATGGAAATATGAGATTCTTACCTAGAAAAAATATTAACAGGACGTAAAATTGCTGCTGGCACTTAAAGATACATTAGCAGGGGCAAAATTTGGATCAAAAAGAACCCAATAGGCCAAGGAGCTAGCAGATACAATTCTCAGTTTCAGAAACAGGGCAGGAAAACAGAATGGAATGTAAAATGCAATGCCTCAAAGAGCTTTCCCAGGTAGTGTGGTATTTGATAGCAGCAAGCAACTGATGGAGATTTTTATACAAATGCTGACATTAGTTTTGGTAACACACACTCCTGCAGTGAACACCGCCCAGCCTCGACTCTGGCAAAGTAGCCCATGGAGATAAAAGAGAGAGGGCAAATTGATAACAGTCTTGAAGACAGCAGGATTTTTTTCCAGGAACCACGCATTCCTGCCTTCATCTTCATTTATTTGCCTTATGTTCACCCCAGAGGGATCGTGGTGGTGGCACTCTGAGGGGTCATCTATTGTCACTGTGGTGGTCTGCTTTAACTGGTAACAAATGTAAGATTGGAGTGGCTCATTAGAATTTGTTATTTCTCACAAAGGTGCTTTTTTTTTTTTGCCTCCTCTATAAGTACCATTAGCTCTTTCTGTTCCAAGGGGAGGAAGAACACTGAAGAAAAACAGAAAATTTCAGGAGTGGATAAAGTAGGGAACTATTTCAGGATTCTCTGGAATGAAAGTTCTCAAATACCTAAAATACAGGTACTCATCATGAAGAGAGGTCAAAAAATTTTAGTAGCTTTAATCTTAAAAGGCTAGAAACCTGGCAGGCATGTGACTATAGGCTGTAACCGCAGTGGTTTTATCACTTTAACCAAAGTCATGGACTGAGGCCATCAGGTTGGCCAACCCAGATGTTAATACCTATTATGAGACTGACTTATCCAGGGAAAATTTTCCTCTGTCAACACAGTTTATCTGCCCTGTGTGTGAGGAACTTTTCAGTTGTAGCTTGAAAAATTTCTCCTCAAACTTGTTTAAGGGGGGGGGTGGGGAGGATGGGACTGTTGTTAGCAGATTGGCAGTTTCGTGGTGGGCCTTGGGCATATGGGCACCCGGGAGTTCACGGGGTTCCGAGCTCTGTGTGTCTCAGCTCCGCCTGCTGCTGCTGCTTTCTTCATTCTTGGGCAGGTTCTCTTAGGAAGCAAGACACTGGCAACCAAAGCCTAGAGCAAAATTTAAGCTCTTAATCTTAGAGAAACAGAAGGTGTCTTCCATGACAGCTCTACTGTAGAGATTCCAATTAGCTTCCACTATGCTTCTTGGAGTAATTACTGGGGCTGAGGTATAAGGAATACTCTGATCAGAACTAGATCCATGCGACCACCTGAAGCCAGAGGGCTGAGCAGGGTTAGCCCATCCATACTATGAACTAAACAGAATTACTGGGTAATAAATATGGAAGGTGGCTCACAAAAGGAAGAAATTATGTGCAGATTTCAAATAGAACACATGTAAGTCCTAAGAATGATGGCATTACTAACATCTTATACAAGAGAGTTAAAAGCAAAGACAGGGATGGAAAGATGGCTCAGTGGTTAAGATGCTTGCCTGTAAAGCCTAATGACCGGGGTTTAGTTCCCCAGTATCCATGTAAAGCCAGATGCACAAAGTGGCACACATATCTGGAGTTCATGTGAAGTGGCTAGAGGCCCTGGTGTGCCCATTCTCTCTCTCTCTCTCTCTCTCTCTCTCTCTCTCTCTCTCTCTCTCTCTATATATATATATATATATATATATATATATATATATATATATATATATATATTCAAAATGGAACCAAAACTCAAAGCCCCTCTCAGTCAGTGCTTTATTAATCCTGTTTTCCAACTAACTCTTTTATCACCCCACAACTCAGTCCACAGAAATCCTGCCATAACTTTTTTTTAACTAGTTATGTATACAGTGTGTATACAGCCATGTTGGTACCATCATTAGCCTCTTACCTGTCCTCCCCCTCCACAGAGACCCTCCTTGTTGGGGAATGTAAGTAGTGCATTATGGGGTTAACCATCAGTTATGGATATGAGGCAATGTCTCTGTGCATAATGTCACAACATGTGGCTCTAACACTCTTTCCGCCCCCTCTTCCAAAAATTTCCCTGAGCCACGATGGGTTCATTTTTGGTCTTCTTCAGTGATGAGATCTTAGGAGCCTCTGTGTCTCTGGATATCTGTTTTGGTAGGAGTTGAGTGATCTCTGTGTCTATGTCCTTCACCCATGTGCTGGTACCAGGTTCACCAAGAAAGCAACTCCCTTGCTCATTTCCCCTATTACTCTTGGTTTCAGCTGGGGCCCTGGTGAGGTGCAATGGGCTGATTCTCTCCTCAGGATGTGCATCCATCTGAAAAAGAGAAGAAAATTCTCCAATGGAGAGTGAAGTCAGCACCAGATAAATGGGATAACCCTTATTATTTTAGAAACAATTTAATAGGTGTAGGCCCTCTTGTAGCCCACAATTGGTGAGAGCTTGATAATGGACAGCAGACTTGTTTTGTGGATATGGTTCTGACTTGTTTGCTCATCTATGGGTTCCATTCCACTGAGCAGTTCAGTTAGCCAAATCAAGAGCAGTTGGTAATCCACCATGGCTGTGTGCCACTATTACACTTGTGTGAGCATCACATCAGGTTGTTTGCTGCTGAGTAGCTTAGACCATGAGTTGCTTGTACAGATGTTGGTCATTTTCCCCTAGTATCTCATGTAGCACCTCCTGGCACTAGATGAGTTAATTGTCTGGGGACTGACTCTTTTCAAGATTCCAGCCAGGTCACTCCATGTTCCATACCAATGGCATATAGTGTCTTTGGAAGTAGGGTCTTACCATTAACCTTTAGTGGGTCATCAAGTACTCTGACAGAAATCTGTCTTCTTTTGGGAAACCTTGTAGGTCTCTCTGATCAATAGCTCATTGTGGGTGTTAACCACATGCTGGTACTGGGAGTTACAGACCAGCACCAAGGAAAAGAAGGAAGAGATAGGTAATATAAAAGAGAGAGAAGAGGAAGAGGGAGAAACAGGAGATTAAGGTTAGTTCTCATCATACCCTCTCCAGGGCCCTGTGATTCAGGTGTTCGCTCTAAGGACCCGATGAAGGCTCAACCATTTAGTCTGTCTTTTAGGGCATAGAATGGTACATTGCCATTCGAGTCCAGTTTTGTGTCCCCTCCTCACCCTCACCCCTCCTGCCCCACCTTCCCTATTGTCCAGTCACTGAGATGCTTATTAGGTATGTCAGGATCTTCTGCCCACAACTTTTAAGACTCTATTCAAATACTGCCTATTTAGAAAGACCGGGGAGAAAGATCAGTGGGTAAAGTGCTTGCTACACACACAAGCATGAAGACTTCAATTTGATCTCAGAACTCATGTTAAAATGTCTGGTATGGTGGTATATCTGCTTGTAACCACAGAAGCATGGAAATGGAAACAGAGGGATCCCTGGAGCTCACTGGTCAGCCTAATTAGTGAACTCCAGGCCAATAAGAGACCCTGCCTTAAAAAAAAAGGCGGATGTTCTTCCTGATAATGGCATCTGCAGTTGTTTTCAGGTTTTTCTACCCATGGGCACAGGTATGTGCACCTACACACACACACACATGCATGCACGCACACACACACGCACGTACAAAAATAATTAAAAGGATCCCTTCTGGTCCCTGACTGAGGTTGTCCCCCTCTCAGCTTCTAAAGCAAGACTCGCCTGCCATTCACTGTCCCACCGTTCTGTCTTGTATGTGCCTGGTTTTGCCTTTTGCCCTCTCTCTTATTACCCCTCTAAGGAGGAAAGCTCAGAAAGGGAGCCACTGGAAGAGGAGAAGGACTTTCTAGGTCAATATGCCTTCGGACCATGCTTCCTCTGTTCTCACACTGATCCCCCTCTACTGACATTGACTTCTTTTTTTTAAAACTATTGTATTTACTCATTTATAATCAGAGAGAGAATGAAAATATGAGAGTGGGCACACCACAGCTTCTTGCCACTGCAAATAAACAGCAGACATATACACCACTTTGTGCAGCTGGCTTTACACGGGTACTGAGTAACTGAACCCGGGACAACAGCCTTTGCAAGCAAATGCCTTGAACTGCTATCTCCCCAGCCATGACATTTACTTCTTACTGATTTTTCTTTCTGGACTCAGAGATTTTTAAAAAGCAATGACCCTCTACTAATCAACTCTTCTTCCTTTTATAATCACTTGCACAAAGTAAATACAGAATTCAGGATGGCTGTATGAATTAATAACTATATAGAGTTAGTGGCAGTTTTTGACATAAATCTTCCCTTGTTCTAATGAGAAAGATTTGAAAAGAGCAAAGGGATTAAGATCAGCTGAGTTAGTAATAAAAAATTTCATACTGGAAAGGTATCATCGCCATATTGAAAACAGACAGAGCATGATTCATTTAGAACTACTGTACAAGAAACCTGCTTTCCATATAAACTACTGTACTATCAAGCTGATTAAGATACCCAGATCCCTCCACCATCATTTGTAACTGGGGTTTCCAAGCCCCAAAAGACAGAGAGCTGAATTAAATACCAAATAACTTCACCCTAACATTTTGATCTCTGGGAATTTCCTTTGGTTACATGACTTTTTATTGCTGCATTTCCTTATTGCCACAAACTGCAGTCATAACTAAGTCACATTTACAACAAAAGTGCGGGTGTGCAGCTGGTAGAGGCCTGCCTGGGGCTCATTTTGACTGTGAATCCTTAAACAACCCACCTTGGGGTTCCCTTGGTCCTTGCAAAGCAAACTCCAATAGAAAGGCATATTCTTGTATGCTGTGAGGAAAATTAAATAGAATGGCAGACTCCATTCTAGGCTTTTGTTAAATCTGACAAGGCTGTTCAAAGATACAAAAATTACAAAACTTAAGTTTCACCTGCCTAATATAATTTTTTTTTCATATTTCCTCCTAGAAATGGCACTGCCTTATTGCATCAGTAGTGTTGACCCTCTGGCTAAGACAAATTTTGTAGTAGACATAAAATGAAGGGTGCTGTGAGTTCACTTAGTTATTTGGGGCCAGAGTAAATAGTCAATTGACAGGTTATATGATCAACCTATCTTAGAAATGTTTGGAGCCAGCATTATTTCCCTGGCTAGAGCCATCAATGTTTGGGAATAGAGTGAGGTCAGTTTCCTGTGAAAATAAAGAGAAGAAAATGAAAAATGGGAGTTAAGTTGTATTCATTTCAACAAACATTGCCTTTTGTGTAAAAGAACTAAGAAAATTGTTTAAGAAACTGCTCTAAACACATTCATCTTTTCAACAAATATTTACTTATCAGCCACTACATGCCAGACTGTGAGGTCATGGGTAAACACAGGAAAAAAATCTAGATGTGGTCTCTGCTTTCATGAGGTGTGCAGTCTCATAAGAGAGGTGCTAAATAGTAACACACACAAATAAATACATAAAGTATGATTGGAAATAAAAAGAAAGAGGCCTGTGAGCTCTAGCCTATTTCAGAAGGGATAATTGGGGCAATATTTAAACCAGAACGAATTTAAATAAGTATCAGGATTCAAACAAAGAATTTCCTGAGGGAATTAAGAGATTATGAGGAAGGAGCCCACTGAAGACTTAGACATAAGTATCCAAGGAGAGAGAATGACAAAAATCCTGAAGCGCCAGGCGTGGTGGCGCTCGCCTTTAATCCCAGCACTCAGGAGGCAGAGGTAGGAGGATTGCCATGAGTTCAAGGCCACCCTGAGCCTACATAGTGAATTCCAGGTCACCCTGAGCTAGAGTGAGACCCTACCTCAAAAAAAGAAAAAAAAAATCCTGAAGACAAAGAATTGAACTTAGAGGACTTGACTTGGTGAAGAAGGAAAGAGAGGTGGGAGGGAAGGTAGGGAGCAGATAGCCATCTGTTTGAAGAAACAATGAGCTGGGTGTGGTGGCACATGTCTTTAATCCCAG
This sequence comes from Jaculus jaculus, assembly GCF_020740685.1. NCBI lineage: Eukaryota > Metazoa > Chordata > Mammalia > Rodentia > Dipodidae > Jaculus > Jaculus jaculus. The sequence goes on along the minus strand of NC_059114.1, from coordinate 38,558,672 downwards.
CACCATGAGTTTGAGGTAGATCACTGAGAGTTTGAGGCCACCCTGAGACTAAATAGTGAATTCCAGGCCAGCATGGTATAAAGTGAGACCTTACCTCAAAAAAATTATTCTAGGAGAGATTTCTCAGTGGCTAAGGCATTTGCCTACAAAGAATAAGGACCAGAGTTCAAATCCCCAGTACCTTTGTGAGGCAGCTGCACAGGTGGTGCATCTTTCTCTGTTTTCCTTTCTCTAGAAAGGGAGGGAGTAGGGAAGGAAAGAAGGAGAGAGGGAAGGAAAAGAAGAAAAAAGAGAGGAGGAAGGAGAGAAAGAAAGAAAGAGAAATAAAGAAAGGAAGGAGAGAGGGAGGGAAGGAAGGAAAGAAAGATCATTCTAGCCACTTGGGTGAAAAAATGAGGATAATATATCAATAGGGAGGCATGACAAAGGATGACAGGGAAGAAAGAGAAGTGACATATTTGAAATCTGTATTGAGGACTCAATTCCTCAACTGTGAAAGTAGATTCAGCCTCCCAGGGTAGTAGAAATAAGGAAGACAGGTACACAATGGCATGGTAACAATGCTTGGCATACGCCATGCAAAACCTGTTTTCAGGCCATTTGGGAATCATTTGAGTGAAAATTTCCCTTTTTTTCTACTGGCAGCCCCTAGACAGTGGTTCTAGTTCACAAGAAAGAATTAAAATATACATTCTATATCCAGCACTGCTCCAAATACTGTGAGGAAACAAGAGAAAGATAAGCTATGGTCTGGCACTCAGAACAATCCCAATTTTATGAGTATAAATGAAGGAATGGTGAGTATTTTTAGAACAAATAGTAATAATTTTGTAAGTAGGGATCCAAAGGCCCTGCAAAGGTCTACCAACTCTTGAGTTTTTATAATTTATTTGAAAATTCTCCAGTGGAGCTGAATACTATTCTAGTTTGTGTTTAGGCAACTGCTTCATAAAAATAGTTTGGATGAAAAAAAGGCTCTGGATAGTCAATAAACTCTAAGAAGATACCAATTCCTCTGCTCGCGTTAGCAAGCTGGCCAATAGCATCATGCTGAAAGTGATCTGTTAATTCTGTCAGGAAACACAATGCCTGCCTGGGTGTGGGGGAGAGAATTGACCAAAGTGCCCAAAATCCTGCCGTGTGCCAGACCCCCAAGAGAGGTACTAGTTCTCTGTTTTAAGGAGGAGGAAACTGAGGCTGAATGAGTTTCAGATACGTGTGCATAGTTCTGTGAGTGACAGACACTGTGAATGACAGAGTGAAGGTTCTCAACCCAGACTGAAGCACTTTGTGAGACTTGTCCTATATTTTCAAGTCAACAATTGGGTCATTTTTATGATGAATTATTTTTCTAGGAAACAACTGCTTTCCAAACATTCATGAATTCCTAATACTATTAAAGACCATGTGGCTGTTTGTCCTATGCACAATTTTCTGGAAGAGTCCCACAGCCTTCATTAGAATCTCAAGATTCGGATGGCCCCAAATTGTTAAAATTTGGCCAAATCTTTCAAGATTTAAAATGTATGCACTTACTAATTTAATAATCCTCACTATGAAACACTGGTAAAAGTGTTTTATAGAATTTTTAATAGAAGCTTAAACACTTCAACAACCAGAAGCATTCCAAAAATCCATTCATGGGGGCTTAAATAATCATATACCTTTATAACTACATTTAAAAATGAAGTAAGCTCTAAATATTCTAACAAAATATGTCTACAAAGAGTAGCTAAAAATAGCGTTAAAGGGCTGGAGAGATGGCTTAGTGGTTAAGCACTTGCCTATGAAGCCTAAGGACCCCGGTTCCAGGCTCGGTTCTCCAGGTCCCACGTTAGCCAGATGCACAAGGGGGCGCACGCGTCTGGAGTTTGTTTGCAGTGGCTGGAAGCCCTGGCGCGCCCATTCTCTCTCTCTCCCTCTATCTGTCTTTCTTTCTGTCTGTCACTCTCAAATAAATAAATAAAAAATGAACAAAAAATATTTTAAAAAAAATAGTGTTAAAGTGGAAGTTCACATCTATATTAATTTCTTAAAATTATGACCATATATGTGTATATGTATGTGGGGGTTTGGGTCTTTTTGGTTTTGTTTTGGTTGTTTTTGTTGTTGTTGGTTTTTCGGGGTAGGGTCTCACTCTAGCCCAGGCTGACCTGGAATTCACTATGTAGTCTCAGATTGACCTCAAACTCATAGATATCCTCTTACCTCAGTCTCCAGAATGCTGGATTAAAGGTGTGCACCAACACGTCCAGAGAGAGAGAGCGCACTAGGGCCTCCAGCTAGGCTTTATGGGCAGGCGCCTTAACTGCTGAACCATGTCTCCCACCCATAGGTGGGCTTTTATGTTCACAGAGAGCAATACAGAGCATCACTTTACAATACATCATTCTACATTTATACTGTAATATGAGCCAGTTACATAACCACATTTTTAGTAGTCATATTTAAAAAACTAAAAAGAAAGCTGGTCATGTTGATAATGGTAGCTTGTACCTATAATCTCAGCACTCAGGAAGTTGAGGAAGGAAGATCACAGTTCAAGGCCAGCTTGAGCTACATAGCAAGTTATAGGCAAGCCTGAGCTGCCTCAAAATAAAATGCATAAACTAAAAAAAGATGAAATTAATGCAATAGCATAATTTATTCCATATAAATAACTGATCAAAATGTTATTTCAACTTATAACCAGTATAAAAATCTGCTTTAATATTTTCCATTGGTTTTTAATCTTACTATGAAAATATCTTCAAAATTGAAGGCAAATTTTTTATTTCTAGTACAAATGTTCAACAGCCACATTGTGACTGGTGGCTACCATACTGACTAGCAGAGATTAGATGCCTGTGCTTCAAACTGTGGATGCAGTAGTTTTACACAGGAAGTGGGATCAGAAAGAAAGCAGATAAGAAATTTGCATCTTCCTTAGATATTCTATAGTGTTCAGATTTCTTGATAAAGAATAATTTAAATACTAGGAAACTGAGACTCAGAAACATTAAGTAGCTTATTTGTCCAGATTCCTACTGCCTGTGAAGGTTGATGTGGAGGCATTGGCAGGGCCTTCTCTTACCCTAGCAAATTAAAAAGATACTAAAAGAAGGGGTCAAGGAGAAGGCTCAGAGGTAAGAACACTTTCCAGGCAAACATGAGGACCTAAGAATGTGTGTTTCACCTTAAGTGTGATTCCCTAGCACCGTAATAAAAAAAAAGGTGGGTATTGTCACATACACCTATAACCCCAGTCAGCCCTGTTGGGAGTGGAGACCAAAGAAGCACTGGGGCTCACTAGTTAGACAGACTGACCAAAACAGCAGCTGTAGGTTCAATGAGAAACTGTCTTAAGGAAGCATGCAGACGAGCAGTAGAGGAGACCTGATGTTCCCCTCTGGCCTCTACACGCACACACATGAGCTGTGTCCACACACATACACACACACATACCACATTACTCACAAAAATAAATAAAATAAAAAGAAGGGAAGCAAAGGAAATACTTTTTTGTTCTCAGGCTACTGGAAGCTACATGAGTTCAGAGCTATGGGAACGTATTTTAAGAACAAAGTGAACATTATAAATTGGGTATATAACGAAGAGGTTCTGATAATTTATGAGCATGTAATTTTCACTGACATGGTTACAAATGCAATTTGATCTTCACATTATTCTCAGAGCAATTGAAAAAATGAGGGAAAGCAATCTTTGAGTCATAAGGAATATTAATGGCCACTTTGTTCCGAGGCCTGCCGAGCTTCAAGAGTCTCTAGCCTTGAGGTTTCTTTTGGATTGGCTTGGCTCTCCTCTGACCAGAGCTCTACTTTCAAGAAATTATGAATCCAGCCTAAAGCAACCTGTGAATATTACCTGCATGGCTTCAACTGAACTTGCGAACTCTGCAGTCACCCATATTTGTTCTGTCTGAAAATTGAGCCCTGGGGCTTGGAAATTTTGCCTACCCACAAAAAGCTGACTGGTGGGATTTATTGATTTGTAGGAAAATGAAGCAATAAGCCAATAAACCATTGTCTTTCTGTGTCCTTGAATTCAAATGTCAGAAGGTTCTAGTTGTCAGAGTGACTTGAGCAAAGAGGAGGTAAGGGACCAGGGCATGTGGGCTCCTACACCAGCCATGGGACACTCAGAATATCTGCACCAAATTAGTAGATGTGGAATCCAAAGCTTAGAACAGGCAGGTTATTTTTCTTGGTCTTCTGGCTGTCAAATGGCTTCAGAGTTTGTGTTTATTCCTCAGTGCTATGCTCTTGCATGGATGGGAGAGACTAAGAAAAAGTATAGAGCACCCAAGTCAATGTAAGAATGAACAAAGTTAACTCAACTTGCTAGGCCACAATGACCAACTAGAATGCCAGCCATGGGGTGACAAGTGCTGTGTGTCATGGCAAGTGCTAAAGAAGCAAATTGTATGGTCTTCCCTCACTGTAGTGGAATATTGATTGTCATCACTGTCATATCTAGAATGGGCAGACTAAACTGTATCATCTCATTTACAACAACTACATACCATTGACATTATCATCATCCCCATCTCAGCAGAGGACACAGACCCAGATGACCTCCCTGAAAGTAGGATGTAAGTGAAGATCTTTGTCTCTTCTAAGAGTAAGCTTCTTGGGATCTAGACACAGGCATATTGTTGAATCCATATTGGTACTGGTCACAGTCTAATGACTTGGCATTCTATTTAACTTAACATCAACTTATCTGGAAAAGAAATTGATGCTGGACTAGGGAAATGGCTCATCAGTTCAGAGCACTTCCCACTTAAGTACAAGGCCTTCTTCAGCCAGAGACCACAATTAGAAACTTGGAATTTAAAAAAAAAGTTTTATGGGCTAGAGGGATGGCTTAGCAGTTAAAGGCACTTGCTGGCAAAGCCTTGTGGCCCAGGTTTGATTTCCCAGTACCCATGTGTGGAGAGCCCCTCGGGCCAAGCCCTAAAGATGGCGCCTGACGGAAGTTCTATGCTTGGGACAAACAAGTCCATATTTGGAGGAGCTCGCCCTCACCGCTGTTCATTGGCTTCTGATGCTTGCCTGGAGAGGTTGCGTAGCCTGGGGTGATTGGGCGGAGTGAGTGAGCTTATAAGGAAGCCCTGACCGAGGCTGGGGGAGATGAAGCTTGAAGCTGCCTGAATAAACTGCTGTAAGGAGAACTGGTGGTTGTGTCTTCCTTGCTGGTCGAGGCGACGCAACACCCATGTAAAGCCAGATATGCAGTGACATAACTTCTATAGTTTATTTACAGTAGCAAGAGGAAGCCATGACATACTCATTCTCCCTCTCCCTCCCCCGTCCCCCCTCTCTCGTTCTGTGTATGTATGTGTTGACTGCCTCTCAAATAAATTTTTTTAAATTTGTTATTGACAACATCTATACATATAAACAATATAACATGATCATAATCCCCTCTCAACACCCTCTCTTCCCCCCACCCGGCAAATCCCCCTTTCACTGAATTCCTTCTTTCCTACTGATCTCCTATTTTGATGTCATCACTCTTCCCTCCGATTGTACAGGTCTTGTGTAATCAGCCACTGTGAGATCCTGAATATCTGGGCTACTTTGTGTCTTGGAAGACAGTATTACAAAGTGTTTCTCCCCTTCCTTTGGCTCTTACATTCCTTCCACCACCTCTTCTGCAATGATACCTGAGCTTTGGAGGGTGTGACAGAGATGTCTCACTTACTTCTGGCCACTCCACTATCACTTCTTCTCAGGCCTCTGTAGAGTTTTGAGTCTCTCCAGATGTCACTGCCATTTGAAAAAAGAAGCTACTCTAACCAACAGTGAGAACAACATTAATATATGGGCATAAACATACATATTTATAGGGAAGTTTGGTGAGAATAACATATGCATTTAGCCAGACAACAGTGGCACTTTCTCACCTAGGGCTTATGACCTCCCAAGCCATAGACTTTTCATTAGGTTTTCAGTGCCGGGTATGAAGTCCCACCTGTGTAGTGGGCCTCAAATCCTGTAAGAGAACAGTTGGTTTCCTCCATAACTGACATGCCACCATTGCACCACTTGGTATATTTGGCATGGCTTATCAGCTATTAAACTGGTAGGGTCCAGTGGCGATTAAGGTTGTTGATGTCTTTTCTCCCTTGACAGGCTACATAGCTCTTTCTAGCATCATGACAGGTAGTCACCAGGGAGGAGGCGTCCAGCTCAGCTCCAGCTTGATTTCTCAGGGAATTGCATTCCAAGAATGTGGGATGTTCAGCAATAGGGTCTTACCATCTGGGTTTTTGAACAAGCAAGAACCTTGGAAATAGCCTGTAATGTTTTAGGGATATTAAGCACCTCCCCAACCAACAACTCACTAGAAAGTAACCCACCCCTGGCACTGAATTTTTCTTATGACAATCTATGGTTTCTAGACATAGCATTATCTACCCACAAAGGATACTTCTGCCCAAACTCTCTCCTTTTTAAAACAGATATTATTAGCTAGCAAAGAAGCAGTTTTCCATATGGTTTATTCATAGCATTTTAGTTTGGATTAACCCATTAACCCTCCTCCACCGTTTCCTCTCCTCTATCTCTTCCCTTGACCCCAAAAGGACTTGGGCATGTTTACCAGTGTCATCCCACCATCAAAGAGAAAGTGGACCTGAAACCACTTGGCATGCTCTCCAGTAAGTCTTCTGAGTGTCTTCCAGTCTTCCAAGCTTTGGTCTTGTATATTGTAATTGTTGAAATGCCCCCAAGTAGATGTATCTTTGTAAAAGGATAAGACATTACTAAAAACCTTTGCTGTCCCATATAGGAAGAGATGTCAACACTTCCATTAGACCACACAAACCATAGCATCTTCCCTAGTCTTTCCACACTCACCCAGTGAATCTATTGTTTTGTTGTTGTTTGCCCACTTGTTTATTTTTCATTAGGACAAAATTGTCTTCTAAATATTTCAGCAAGGGATCATGGAAGTGGTTCAGCATTTTCTCCTGAAGATATATGTGTCAATTCTGGAAGCTATATAGTAATCAAAAGGGAAAAGAATAAGAAAAAAATGCATTTTTATGTGGTATAACAAATTATCACAATGTAAAGGCATAAAACAAAATGCATATTTAATCACACTGTTTCTGTGGCCAGGAGTCCAGCACAATCTAGCTAATTATATCCTCTGTAGTTAATGGGTCTGACAAAATGTGCTGTTATAGGAAGGGTTCATGACCAAGCCCACCCAGTGTAGAATTTATTTCTTCATGGTTATTACATACCAAGCATCTTTCCACTATTGACTACAGGCTACCTTTAGCATGCAGGATTTCCCCAGACCATTGCCACCTGGGTCTTCTAACATGGCTATTGACATCTTCAAACTCAGCAGTGGAAAGATCTAACAACACACCTCCAGCCAAATGGTGTCTTACATCATGTGCTCTAACCACAATAGTATTTCATCTTTGCTATACCGTGTTGGCTAGAAGCAAGTCACAATTCCAGCCTGCACTCAGTGAAGGGATTACACATAGGTTGCTTCATGGTGCAGATCGTGGGCTACTTTAAAACCTGTCTGCCAGAGATGAATGTGGAAATGAAGGAAAATAAAGGAGCGAGAGCTGGAGAGATTGCTCAGTGGTTAAGGCTCTTGCCTGCAAAGCCAAAGGATCCAGGTTCAATTCCTCAGGACCCACATAAACCAGATGCACATGACAGTGAATGTATTCATCTGCAATGTGCCCATTCTCTCTCCCTATCTGCCCCTCTCAAACAAGTAAATAAAAGTAAAATAGTAAAGAAGGAGCAAGGACAGCAAATTAGAGGATGAAAATGTGTCTGTGTATATTGCATGTATTAATGGTGTGCTGCTATCTGAAAGGTGTGTTTCCAGTCATCTTGACATGCATTACCTCATTTAATCTTCCAAACTGTCTGGTAGGTTTTACCATTGTGGCCATTTCATAGAAGATAAGACTAGCATTCAGAGAAGTGAAGCAAGTTTACCAAGGTTACACAGTATAAAAAGTAAACCAAGATTCTTGTTTGTTCCTATTAGACTATAAACCAAGCATTACCCACATTCTGCAGTTAAAAATGAACGAGGTAAATAAGAAAACAAGATGGTAAAGGAGAGAATGGAGAAAGAAACAAGAGAGAACAGAGCTTCCATGTAAGTTTGTTTCTTAAAAAGTTGGGTAGGGCTAGATATATAGGTTAGCAGTTGGGGCACTTGCCTACGAAGCTGAAGGATCCATCACAACAGGTTATTTGCTGCTAAGTAGGTTAGACCATGAGTTGCTTGGACAGATATTGGTCATTTTCCCCCAGTCACCCATGTAGCACCTTCTGGCACTAGATGCGCTGACTGTCTGGGGACTGACTCTCTTCCAGCTTCCAGCCATGCCATTCCATTTTACAGGTCGACCACATAAGGTGTCTTCAGCAGTAGGGTCTTACCACTAACCTTTGGTGGGTCATCAAGTACTCTGACAGAAATCTGTTTCTTTCAAGAAACCCTGTAGGTCTCTCTGATCAAAAGCTCATTGTGGATGATAGCCACATGCTGGTACTGGGAGTTACAGGTCAGTGCCCACTAAGAAAAGGAAGAAAAAGATAACTAATATAAAAGGGTTAGAGAGAAGAGAGAGGGGGATAAAGAGAAGCTGTAGAAGATTAAGGTCAGTCTTCATCATACCCTCTCCAGTGTCTTGTGGCTCAGGTGTTCCCTCTAAGGGCCTGGTGAAGGTTCAGCCATTTGGTCTGTCTTTTAGGATATTTTATGGTACCATTGCCATTTGAGTCTAGATTTGTGTTTCCCACCCGCTCCGTTGCCCTTCCCTCCCTCCCTACCCATCCTATTGTGTAGTCCACAAGATGCTTCCTGGGTATGTTAAGGCATCTTGGGTAGGTTAGGTGCTGTAGATGAATGAGACTATGTGACGATATTTTTTCTGTGATTGGGTAAGTTCACTGAGAATAGTCTGTTCCAGGTTGAACCATTTTTCCTCAATTTTCATTGTGTGATTTTTTTTTCTTACTGCTGTATAGAATTCAATTGTGTAGATATACCACATCTTAGTTATTCATTCTTCTAGTGATGGACATCTGGGTTGATTCCAGCTCTTAGCTATTACAAATTGAGCCGCTACAAACATGGTTGAGCAAATCTCTCTGGCCTGTGGTTTGAAGGTTTTAGGGTAGATGCCCAGTAAGGGAATAACTGGGTCTGTTGGTATCTCTATAGTCAGTTTTTCAGGAGTTTCCATATTGCTTTCTAAAGTGGCTGTGCCATCTTACATTCCCACCAACAGTGGATGAGTGTTCCTACTTCTGCATATCCTTGCCAGCATTTATTTTCATTTGATTTTTTGATGTTTGCTATCCTTGCTGGGGTAAGGTGGAATCTCATAGTTGTTTTAATTTGCATTTCCCTGATGATTAGGGATGATGAACATTTTCTTAAGTGTGTGTTTTTCATTTGTATTTGTATTTCTTCCTCTGTGAACTGCCTGTTCAACTCTTTGCCCCATTCTGTGAGTGGGGTGTTTGACTTTTTACTGTTTAAATTTTTGAGTTCTTTGTAGATTCTAGAGATTAGGCCTCTGTCAGTTGGATAACCAGCAAATATTTTCTCCCATTCTGTGGGTAATCTATTGGCTTTGCTTATTGTGTGCTTGTCTGTAAAGAAACTCTTCAGCTTCATGTGATCCCATTGGTTGAGTAACTGTTTAAGATCGGGAGCTACTGGGGTTTTGTTCAGGAAGTCTTTTTCCATTTCTATATCATGGAAAGTACTTCCTATATTTTCTTCCAGTAGTATTCGAGTTTCTGGTCTTATGTTGAGGTCTTTGATCCATTTGGAGGACTTGAGTGTAGTGCATGGTGAAATGTATGGATCAAGTTTTAATTTCCTGCATATGGTTATCCAGTTTGTCCAGCACAATTTGTTGAAGATGTTGTCTTTTTTCCAGCCTATATTGTTAGGGCCTTTGTCAAATATCAAGTAGCTATAATTGCTTGACCCAAAGTCTGGGTCCTTAAGTCTATTCCATTGGTCTATACTCCTGTTTTTATGCCAGTACTATGCTGTTTTTATTACTATGGCTTTGTAATACAGCTTTAGATCAGGTGTGGTGATACCTCCAGAGGTATTTCTCTTGCTGAGGATATGTTTGGATATGCAAGGCCTTCTGCCTTTCCATATAAAACTTAAGATCATTTTTTCTATCTCTGTAAAGAACACTCTTGGGATTTTAATTGGGATTGCATTAAATCTGTATATTGCCTTTGGTAAGATTGCCATCTTCACAATGTTAATTCTGCCTATCCAGGAGTATGGGAGGTCTTTCCATTTTCTCAAATCCTCCTCAATTTCTTTTTTGAATGTTTTTATGTTTTCATTGTATAGATCTTTCACTTCCTTGGTTAAAAACCCAAGATTTTTGTTGTTGTTGTTGCTATTGAAAATGGGACCATGTCCCTTATTTCTTTCTCTGTATCTTTGTCATTTGCATATAGAAAGGCTACTGATTTTTGTGCATTGATTTTGTATACTGCTATTTTGCTATAGGAGTTCATCACCTTCAGGAGTTTTGGGATGGAGTCTCTCGGGTCTCTTACATATACAATCATGTCATCAGCAAATAGAGCTAACTTAACTTCTTCCTTTCCAAATTATATCCCTTCTATTTCCTTCTCCTGTTGTATTGCTTGAGTTAGGACTTCCAGTACTATACTGAAGAGCAGAGATGAGAATGTTCAACCCTGTCTTATTACCGATCTTAATGGGAATTCCTCCAGTCTCTCTCCATTAATTATTATTTGGGCCTTAGGAGCTTTGTATATATTGCCTTTATTATGTTAAGATATGAACCAACCATGCCAATTCTCTCCAATGTTTTGATCATGAAGTGATGTTGTATCTTGTCAAAGGCCTTTTCTGCATCTATCAAAATGATCATGTGGTTTTTATGTTTAACATTGTTTATATGGTGTATTACATTGACAGATTTCCATATGTTGAACCACCCCTGTGTTCCTGGGATGAATCCCACTTGGTCCAGGTTTGATTCCCCCCAGTACCCATGTAAGCCAGATGCCCAAGGTGGTACAGGCATCTGGAGTTCATTTGCAGTGGCTAGAGGCCCTGGTGCCCATTCTCTTTCTCTCTCTCTCTCTCTCTCTCTCTCTCTCTCTCTCTCTCTCTCTCTCTCTCTCTCCTCTCTCTCCCTCCCTCCCTCTTTGTCCTTCTCATGAATATATACATATATATATGTATATATATACACACACACATATATATATATGTATGTATGTATTTAAGTTGGCTAGAGATGTTCCTTAGTTGTCAGAGTACTTGCCTACCATGCCCAGAATTGCATATACTAGGCATGGTGGTGCATGCCTATAATCCTAGCACTTAGGATAGAGGCAGGAGGACCATAAGTTTAAGGTCGTCTTGGCTACATAGCAAGTTTGAAGCTAGCCTGGTCTACATAAGATCCTGTCAAGAGGCAAGGGTAGAGAGAGAGAGAATGAATCAGTAAGCAACCCATCAGTTTACAATATATTGAATGGTTTTAGCAGAAACCATTCAACTAAAGAATGAACTTGACCAGAAGGTGATAGCAACCCAGATGCATGTCATGCTTCTGAGACTTCCTGGCCCACCTGAGCTTTTCAGAATCTAGAGTCAAACCCTGCAGCCAAGCTGTGTTTGGAAGCTTAGAATACCCAGCTCAGACAGGCAGCATCTTACTGGCATGCTCTGCTAAGCTTCTGTGGGAGCACATCTGGGCTCAGGCAGCCAGGCCAAGGCCTGGGTTTCTTCTTCACAGCTCATTTGCCATGTCCCGTTCTATTCCTGGACACTGTGTCCTTCCCAGCGACATTGGAGCTCAATTTCCCAACAGCCACTTGAACAAGATGGCTCCAAAAGTGCTGCTCAGCATCAGTCTTGGGAACCCAGCACTTTCCAGCACCTGCTGTAAGAATGGCTGGCCGTGGCACTCCTCTCTGAATTGGCTGAGCCTCTGTCTTAAAGGCATAGCTGCAGGCACCACTAGAAGCCTCCTCATGCAGATGCAGGAGACGTACAGCAATGCAGTGGAAAGGAAGGTTTTTGGAAATCAAATACTTCTCATACTAACCCAGGGCAGGCAGGTCAGCTATTCCAGCACCATCCCTGACTGTGTGTCCAGCATCCCTAGCTGGCTTTATCTGTGCACAGCTAGCTCACCTACCCAGAGGGAGTGCCATACTAAACCATTTAGTCCTTGGTTCTCGGTCACTGTGAACAGTGTAACCTACCAGGAAAGCTCTGAGGGGTTCCAGGTGTTTGCAGGAGCACTGAGCCCTTGTCAAGCAGGCAAAGAAAACAGAATATCATGTTCTCATACCTGGGGCAGTGTCATTTTCCACCTCTGTGACTCATGCTCTTTATCTGTCAAGTAGAAACCATAGAGGTCCTATCTCATTGTTGCAGTAAGGCTTGGGCAATGTACACTATTATATTAGGACCCAGAACAGTTGGCCAGTGAGTGTTACTTATGCTAGGCACTAACAGGAATGAATACCAAAAGGCTGACCCATATCTGGCCTTCCTGAGAGGCAGATTGAACGGGCTCTAATGTTACAGCCACACACATCTGGTGCACAGAAATTCTGATAGCCAAGCTGGAGAGATAGCTCCTTGGTTAATGGCACCTGCTTGCAAAACTTGATGTCTCAGATTTGATTCCCCAGTACCCACGTAAAGCCAGATGCACAAAATGGCACATGCATCTAGAGTTCATGTGTAGAGGCAAGAGGCCCCAGCACACCCATTCTCTCCCCCTCTCCCTTGAAAACAAATAATTTTTTTAAAAAAAGAATTTCTGACTGCCTTGCTCACTAACTAGCACTGGTATATAGAACAGTGTTGACATGCATAGGCATGTCTGATTCTCCTTTTAAAAATGAAGGCTAGGGCTGGAGAGATAGCTTAGCAGCTAAGCGCTTGCCTGTGAAGCCTAAGGACCCCGGTTTGAGGCTCAATTCCCCAGGTCCTACGCTAGCCAGATGCACAAGGGGGCGCACGCATCTGGAGTTCGTTTGCATTGGCTGGAGGCCCTGGCGCGTCCATTCTCTCTCTATATCTGTCTCTTTCTCTCTCTGTCTGTTGTTTTCAAATAAATAAATAAAAAGAAACAAAAATATTTTTTAAAAAGGTTTAAAAATGAAGGATAAAAGCCAGGCATGGTGGCATATGCCTTTAATCCCAGCACCCGTGAAGCAGAGGTAGGACAATCACAGTGAGTTCAAGGCCACCCTGAGACTAAATAGTGAATTCCAGGTCAGCCAAGACCCTACCTTGAAAAAAAAAAAAAAGAAGGCTAAAAATGGCTTGCTTTAAGCCATATACTATAGCTAGGATTCAAGTGCAAATCAGACAATAAATCCTTATTCTTTCTATAATAACATGCTGTCATTCATTATCACTTGTTGAGTTTAGTAATACTAATTCTGTGCTCAGAAATGTGGGGATATAATGATTAGTAAGATTTCACTTCTACTCTCAAGAAATTAGGATTCCATTTATCTATAATAATTCATATTCCAGGACTAGGTATGTAGGTCAATGTTACAGTGCTTGCCTAGCATGCACAAGGCCCTGGGTTCAATCCCCACCACTATAAAGAAAAGATTCTATTTCCAAAAACTACTATTTCTGGAATTATATTTCTTGACTCCCTGAATCAACAGAAGTACATAAGTTTTTGGTACATTTAAAGCCAATGGTACCTTTCCTATCTCCCAAATCAGATTTTAAAAATGACTGCAAAGGCCTGGTGTGATGGTACACGCCTTTCATCCCAGCACTTGGGAAGCAGAGGTAGGAGGATTGCCATGAGTTCAAGGCCATCCTGAGACTACACAGTGAATTTCAAACCAGCCTGGACTAGTGCAAGAGTCTACCTTGAAGAAAAAGAAAAAATGACTGCAAAGTCCACTGGTCTAGTCTATTTCCTTGTAAGGCTTTGGTTAGGGTTATTTCTGTGACACTGTCACTGAGAAAGCTAAACCTGTGCAAACTTGGGATGGCCAACTTCCTACTTCAGCTTTCCTAGATCCCATGGTGCCTTTACACATATATGTAACATCATGCTCCCATGAACTGTCGGTCAACCAAGGATTTGCAAAGCTTGAGATACTTACAATACTAGACTACATTGTTCTTTTTAAAGCAGCAACCATTTTGGTTAACACGGTCCAATTAGAAACATTAATTCAGGATTCATCTCATTTCCATGCCTGGTTTTGTTTTTTATAATATTTAGGGGCACGAAGTTATTAGGAAAGCAGTATGGTTCAAAAAAAACCACACACACTGCCTCTAAATTCATATGTTGAATTCCACAGGGCTGATTGAGCAATCTCATAATAATCCTACCTCAATAGGAGAGAAGTTGTAACTAGTTCACGTAGGGTAATTATATAGCAGCTTTCTGCCAGGCTTCAAAGATACCCTTAAAAATGTTTCTTTTTTCATTGTGTGTAGGGAGAGACTCCAGCTCCTGGGACACCAGCCAGAATGAAGTGGGGGCCAACTGGAGAAAGAGGCTCCAAGAGTTGGGTCTTGTTCTCCTGTACTTAAGTTGCTGGGGACACAAAAATCTTACCATAGTTGACTTCTATTGAGACCCTAAAGGACAAGATAACACAGCTCAAAGCTTCATACATATGGCCCCTAGGCCAACAGCACTCCTGAGGACCTGGACAGAAATGCAAAATTTGGTACTCCTCCAAAGGCCTGTGGCATGAGAATGTCAGGGAATGGTAGGGGGTTCAGCAGTCTGTTTCAACAAGCCCTCCAGATGATTCCACTACTCTAAGAACATCTTCATCAGCACCATCTTAATAGCTGTGTCCAGAAGATGAGATTCAATTTAGAGAGAGATTTAGTTATGCAAAGCCTTGGACACTTCCCATTTACAGAACTTTTGACATGTTTTCTAACTGCTCTAAGCAGTGGGTGCTATTAAGTGTTTAACAAATAATTCTCTCCAGAAGACATCATGTTTGTTTATTTCCTTTCTCAAAACATTTATTTATTTATTTATTTATTTATTTATACCAAGACCTCTTCCCACTATAAATGAGCTCCAGATGCATGTACCACTTTGTGTATCTGGCTTTACATGGGTACTGATGAATGAAACCCAAACTGACACACCTTGCAAACAAGTGCCTTTAACCACTGAGCCATCTCTCCAGGCCGTGATTGTTGATTTTCAATACATCCAGCTACCTTCAAGTGATTGACATGAGTCATCTAAGTGGAAAATTTACTAAGTGGTTCTCAGAAGCCAAGGGAACCCTATGTGACACAGCACTCTGTCTGCCACCCAATTTCCTTATCTGTACAGCAGCTGAATAGTAATAGTAATAGTAATACTATCAACCTCACAGGAGTTGTTGCTAGAAGGTTGAAATGAGAAAATAATGATAGAAGAACTCTATCAACTGCTTCTATCTATAAAGTACTGAGCATGCATTATCTCACTGGATGGTTGTAACCATGAAAAGTTCTCTGTTAGTCTTTTCTCTTTAGATATGAAGAAGCTGAGCTGGAGAAGTTAGTCCCAAGTCACACAGGTAGCAAGTGGGAGAAGGAGTTTGAATTCAAAGCCCTGGGATTAGGGACATTGTAGACCACTTCACCAACCCAGGCCACTTTCAGTTCTTCACTATCAAAAATCCTGCACTCCACAGTCCTTCACAGAGTTCTAGCATATTAGCTGATGTCTGTGACAGCAATTCCTACAACTAAGATTCCTAGATCTGGGGCAACCTGGAGTGTAGTTAAATCTCAGCTAAATCAAGACTCATGTGAAATTTACATCTCCTGACATTCCTGAAGGAAGATGGCTGTCCATATCCTTGTGAACACTGGTACTCCTCTTTGTTGTGAATGTTTATAAATGTAAAATGAGAAAGTAATAATAAGGAGCCCCTACGTATTCATCACTCCCATACTCACAGCACAAGGTCATAGTTAGCCCGCCTAGTCCTCATTCACTTTCTCCTCCTGCTCAAGTGAAAGGAGGCACAATTCATACCCACACCCTTCCATCTATAAACACTTTAGGAGATATCTGTGAAAGATTATAAATATTCTGTTTTTAACATGACCTCAATACCATAATCACATATAACAAAATCCTTTATGTCATTAAATATCCAGTCATTTAAATTTTTCCAGTTGCTTCATAATTTTTTTTGGTTGTTGTTGTTTTGTTTTGAGGTAGGGTTTCACTCTAGTCCAGGCTGACCTGGAATTCACTATGCAGTCTCAGGGCGGCCTCGAATTCACAGTGATCCTCCTACCCCTGTCTCCCAAGTGCTGGGATTAAAGGCATGTACCACCATGACCAGCTCTGCCTCATAATTTTTTATTTATTTATTTATTTATTTGAGAGCGACAGACACAGAGAGAAAGACAGATAGAGGGAGAGAGAGAGAATGGGCGCGCCAGGGCTTCCAGCCTCTGCAAACGAACTCCAGACGCGTGCGCCCCCTTGTGCATCTGGCTAACATGGGACCTGGGGAACCGAGCCTCGAACCGGGGTCCTTAGGCTTCACAGGCAAGCGCTTAACCGCTAAGCCATCTCTCCAGCCTTGCCTCATAATTTTTAATAGATGGCCTGTTTGAATCAGGATATTCCAAGTTTCAAGTACTGAAGTTGGTTTGTATGCCTCTTAAGTCTTTATCTCTCAATCAGTCATGATGCCTCATGTCTGAAGTTCCAGCAACTAAGGTAGGAGAATCACTGGGAGCTCAAGGCCACCCTGGGCTACAGAGTGAGTTGCAGGTTAGCCTGGACTATAGTCAGACCCTGTCTCAAAAAAAAAAAAAAAGGATCTCTTAATCTCTAAATTCACTTCCACAGACAAACCTGGTATGTTTCTTTTCTTTTTCCCCATCAACATAATTTTTAGAAAGGTTGGACATTGTCTCTTAGAGTTTTCCGCTTCTTGAATTTTTCCTGTTGCATTCCTGGGGCAACATTCAACGTGTTCTTCAGCCTATAAATTTCTTGTACCCTGTAGTTAGACATAAATCTATGCACCCACCGGCATGGTGGCACATGCTTTTAATCCCAGAGGTAGGAGGATTGCCATGAGTTCGAGGCCACCCTGAGACTACATAGTAAATTCCAGGTCAGCTTGGGCTAAAGCAAGACCCTGCCTAATAAAAAAAAAAAGTAAAAATAAAAGTAAATCTATGCACCCAATACAAATACAATATCCACTAGCCACATTTGGTTGTTTGCATTTAAGTGACTTAAAAGTAAATAGAATTTAGAAGTCAGTTCTTATTTTGCCCTAGCCAAATGGCAAGTGCCACCATATTAGATAGTTTGGAATAGTACATTTTCATAGAGTAGAGAGATTTCTTCAGCAGTGTTTGAAGAGGCATCAGTAGCTCCCCAGCTGCTTGTCAGATTATTGTTTTCCATGTACACTGGAGAGCAAAGATGAGGACCTGACTTGTGCTCTGGAGGAAGTGTCTAATCTGTGCATGATCCTGCTTCCGCAGGTCGTGTTTCCAGAAGGTGATGCGGTGTGTGTAAAGAGTGCATCAGGCAGAGGTGAGGACAGGTCAGCACTCCCCAGCATGCAGGTAGCCTGACCCTTTCCTGCCTCCTCCCATGGAAACCCAGGGAATTTGCTCTAATTTGTACGCTCAGTTTCACAGCTATCATAAGACAGGCTGGTTCCTGGTTTTCTCGAACACTCATCCTTTCCTGGAGGTACCTTGGTAGGTTTCTCACTGGCTATATTTTTGTCTTGGCATATGTGCAGTGAGCACACTTTATAGCATACAAAACAGGTTTCTCAGTTTGCTTCTGTGAGTGGCACTTGGCAAAGCCCTGGGCAGCCACATCAAGATAGAACTAGTGAGTATCTGCAGCCAACCTATGGAGAATTCTAGGTGGCTGTGATGCCCAAGGGGAGCCTCCCAATTTCTAAAGAAACCTCAACCAATTTATAAGGAATTGTCCATTTGAGGGTTGTGGTAGAAAATGTAGAAAACTTGAGTATTGTCACTATTCATTAATTTGTTCTAAAAATGTTTACTGAGCCAAAAAAAAACCTGTGCTCAGCACTTGAATCAGTGGTGAGCTAGATAAAAGGTTCTGTCCCCAAATGCACTTACAGTCTGGTGGAAGAGGTGTCTAAATTCACAAGCCACTTCAATGCTGTTTGACAGATACCATGATGGGAGTATTAGAGGATGCCATAAAAGTAAGTGGGAAAGATCCGTATCCCGACATCCTGTAATGTGATGGTTAAGCTGAGACCAAAAAAACAGGTAGCAGTTGAGTAGGAGAAAGTGGGTACAAGGTGGAAGAATATTCTGGCAAGAGTTTGAGGTAACAGAACATGGGTACAGAAAGAAGTTCCACTGGGGCTTCAATGGACAGTATGGGAAGAGGATGGCCAAAGATGAGAGATAAGGACAGACTCAATCCCAACTATGTGAGCCAAGTTATGTCTCCTCATTTCTCAGTTTCTTCCTCTACCAAACAGGCATGGTAATTCCATATAATCCTGTAGTTATAACTCAGTAACAGGAGCTAGGAAGATAGCTCAGTAGATAAAGTGATGGCCGCACACTCATGAGGACCTGAATTTAATTCCCAGAACCCTTTTTTTTTTTTTAAAGCCAGGCCAGGTATAAGTGGCACATGCCTTTAATCCCAGCACTCAAGAGGCAAAGGTAGGAGGATCACTGGGAATTCAAGACCAGCCTGAGACTACATAGTAAATTCCAGATCTTCCTGGGCTATAATGAGACCCTACATTGGGGGGAAAAAAAGCCAACTATGGTATCACACAACTGTAACCCCACCTCAGGCACCTCAGGGGAGGCTGAGATAGTTGGATCTCTGGGGGCTCACTAGTCAGCCAGTCTAGCCTAATTGATGAGTTTCAGGCAAGTGAAACCCCTTATCACAAAAAAAAAAGAAAGAAAAAAAAAAAGGTGGACAAGGGCTGGAGAGATGGCTTAGCAGTTAAGGTACTTGTCTGCAAAGCCAAAGGACCCAGGTTCGATTCCCCAGGACCCAAGTAAGTCAGAAGCACAAGGTGCTGCATGTATCTGGAGTTCAATTGCAGTAGCTAGAGGCCCTGGTATACCCATTCTCTCTACAAGCCTCTATCATCTCTCTTAAATAAATAATTAAAATAAAATACAGGTGGCCCACACACAGACCTCCTGGACACAGAAGAAACAGCCAGCCATGTCTGTGGGCCTCAGTCCACATGTACCCCCGGACACTGTGAAGCTTCCAGCCACAGTCCGTATGAATGTGCAGTGTGCTCTCAGTATGCACAGATCCCCCAGAACCCCACAGCAACCTCAACAGCCAGCCTAACCTGCAGACCTAGATTCACAGACACCAGGACCCAAGCACAGTAGTGCAGGAAGTCCAGACTGTGTGTCCAGGCAGGTGGAAGCCAGCATCTAGATGACAAGGGGGAATTCCAGCCAACACAACAGTGGAAAGCAGGCTCTGGTTCCCAGTCCACTCACCTGGCCCACACTGGAGAACTCTAGCCAGTGTGACATCATTCTCTACTAATAAACTCCACACAGGCTCCTAAGGGTAAGACCAAAGAGGCTGTCTATGACTAAGTATAACCCAATTGACTAATAAATAAGAGATGAGTACTATAACCACTAGTGAAATGGGTCCAACTGAAGACAAAACAAACCCTTCTGACAAGGGGAATATTAGAGATTAACCCACCTTGACCAATTGCTAGCCTCCCAACTCACATATAATGGAAGCCATAGCCACCAGGATAGGGGAAATGTCAGGGGAACAGTTCTTCTATAAAAGATCAATGACCACCTAGAAGGTTTAAACAACCAGATGAATGAATTAAGGAAACCTATTCAAGATCTTGACAAAATAGTCTCCAAAGAAAATTAAACTAAGAAACTGGGGGAGGTCCAAAACATGAGGATAAATTCAGTAAGAAAATGGAAACACTGGAGAAAAAAAAAAAACAGAATTCTAGAAATTAAAGAAACAATCATTCAAATAAATATCAGACAGCATCACAAAGGGGCAAATCCATGCAAAAAGGACTAAATTTCAGAGATGATAGACAACATAAAGACAGTAATTCACATAGACACATATAAAGAAAAAACAGTGGGCTGGAGAGATAGCTCAGCATTTAAGTGTGCCTCCTGTGCAAAGGATTAGGGCCTGAGGAGGCCTGAGACTGCCTGAGTTCAAGTCTCCAGGTTCTACATAAAATAGGTGGGCATGGGCATGGGCCCTTGTAACCCAAGCCCAACAGGGGAGCAGAGAATCTTCAAAGCCCATGTTCTAGAATTAGTAAAAGAAGACTTACTCAAAACAATACCAGACAGAAGAGTGATGGAGCAGTTTCTCCAATATTCCGCTCCAGCCTCCACAGGTGAGCAACCTCACAGGAGGCTAACACAAGGGGCTCTGCAAGGGTATACACACACACACACACACACACAGAGAGAGAGAGAGAGAGAGAGAGAGAATCAAGAAATAAGAATAATACTTCTAGAAGTCATTTTATTCAAGAAGAAAAAAGAGAATTGAAGGTTTATTCAATGGACTCATCACAGAAAAGTCCTAAGCCTGGAGAAATGAGCACACAAACACAAGAGGCATTTAGAACCCCAAACACACCTGACCAGAGAAGTACCTCTCCATGACACATCATCATCTAGATGTCAAAAATACAAGGTAAGGAAAAAATACTAAAAGCCACAAGGGACTAATGTCAACTCACAAAAGTAAGAATATCAGAAGAACTTCAGGCCTTTCCTTGGCAACCCTAAGAGCCAGAAAAGCATGGAATGATGTATTTCAGTCCCTGAACTAAACTACTTCCAACTAAGAGTACTATGCCCAGAAAAAAAAAATTTCAAAATTGATGGGCAAATAAGGACATTCCAAGCCAACAAATTAAGACAATTCATGAAAACCAAGCTAGCACTACAGAAAATTCTTAAAAGAATAATATAGGTAGAGGAAGCAAAATTGTCTCATCTACATGAACATGTGTAAGAATACCCATCAACAGGGCTGGAGAGGTGCTTAATGGTAAAGGTGCTTACCTGCAAGGCCCAAGGACTCGTGCTAGACTCTCCAGGTCCCACATAAGCCAGATGCACAGTGACTTAAGCGTGCACGGTTGCATATATGTACAAGGGGGTGCACGCATCTGGAATTCAATTGCAGTGGCTGGAGGCCCTGGCACGCCCATCCTCTCACTCTCTCTCTCTCTCACTCTCTCACATAAAAAAAAAGGCCAGTCTGTTGGGCTTGCCTCAAAAAGAAAGAAGGAAGGAAGGAAGGAAGGAAGAAAGGGAGGGAGGGAGGGAGGGAAGGAGGAAGGGAGGAAGGGAGGGAGGGAGGGAGGGAGGGATACCTATCAAGAAAGGAACACAGAAGACTTGAAATGAATCATCCATGTTCAATAGAGATAGCCAACACACCTCCAAAACTAACAGGGGAGGGGAAAATGTGCCAACAAGTCAGCCAACCAGAATTTCCCCAAACAAAATGGAAGGGAACACCTGCTCAATAATAACGTTAAATGTAAATGGCCTGAACTCATCAATAAAAAGACATGGAGTAACTGACTAGATTATAAAACAAGATCCAACTGGCTGCTGTCTTGAAACTCACATAGCTAGCAAAGACATCCACAAATTGAGTGTCAAAGGATAGAAAGCAACCTATAATGGGAACAAATGGAAACAGAAAGCAGGTGAACATGCCTATTCTATCAGATAAAGTAAACTTCAAACCAAAGCTAATCAAAACAGACAGAGGGTCACTACATATTAATAAAGGAACAATCTGTCATGGAGATATGACAACAAGGAACATTTATACACCTAATATCGGGACTCTCAGCTTCATAAAACAATTATTAAAAGGCATATAAGGTTACATAGATCCAGATGCAATCATAGTGGGAGAATTTAACATACCATTCACATATTTAGACAGGTCCTCCAAAGAAAAAATCAGCAAAGATGCCTCAGAACTAAATTATACCATAGACCAGCTGAATTTAACAGATATCTACAAACATTCCATCCTACAGAATGGAAGATCTTTGCCAGCTATTCCTCTGACAAGGGGGTTGAAATCTAGAATATATAAAGAACTACAAAAAGTAAACACCAAAATAACAAAAGTTGCCAATCAAGTAGGTCAGTGAAATGGACAGGCAGTTCCCAAGAGAAGAGACACAAATGGCCAACAGATATTTTCAAAACTGTTCAACATCCCTTGCCATCATGGAAATGAAAATTAAAAACACTTTCAGATGCCATCTCACCCCAGGCAGAATGGCTGTCATCAGGAGAGCTAATGACAGCAAATGCGGCTGAGGCTGTGGGAAAGGGGGACTCTTGTTCACTGCTGGTGGGAGAGTAAACCCACCAACCATTGTGATGCAGTTACTGTGGAAATAATTATGGAGATTTCTTAAAAAGCTAAAAATTGAGGGTTGGAGAGATGACTCAGGTTAAAGACACTTGCTTGCAAAGCCTGACATCCTGGCTTCAGTTCCCCAGTATCCATATAAAGCCAGATGCACAAAATGGTGAATGCATCTGCATTTCATTTATAGTAGCAGAAGGCCCTAGCATGCCTATACTTTCTCTCTCTCTTCTCTCTCCCTCTCTCTCTCAAATAAATAATTTTTTAAAGGAGCTAAAAATGGAACTACCATAGGTCCCAGCCCTACCACTCTTGGGCATATGCTCTAATTACTCTATATCTTACAACACAGATACTTATATATCAATGTTCGTTGTTATTCTATTCACAATAGGTAGGACATGGGATCAATTTCAATGTCCATCTGTGGATGACTGGATAATGAAAATGTGATACATACACAATGGAGTTTTACTCAGCTGTAAAGAAAATGAAGTTATGAGATGTATAGGAAAATGGTTAGAATTGGAAAAGAATAATACTAAGTATGGTAACCCAAACCCAAAAGACACAAATTTCACATTCCCTGTCATATGTGGACCCTAACTTTTAATGTTTGCATGTCTGTAGATAAGAGGATGTGCACTGATTCTATATGGCTATGATTCACAACAGGAGACCATCAAGAGCACAGCAAGAGGTAATGAGAAGTGGGGGAAAAGACAAAATGAAACGTGTAGTATGAAAACAGAAAAGAGAGGCAATGTTGAAAAATAGAGGGAACAGGGGGAGGGTGGAAGAGAAAAAGTTTGTTGGAAAACACTGTAATATTTTTAAAAGGCATACAGCACCTGAGGAACAAGACCCAAGGTTGTCCTCTGGCCTCACATGCAAGTGTGTACGTGTGCATACACGCAGAGAGAGAAACTGGGAGAGAACCCAGCGAAAGCAGACACAAAGTCTTGTTAAAAACTGTCTTAAACTCCTGAAAAAGCTGACTATAGAGATACCAACTGACCCAGTTATTCCCTTACTGGGCATCTGCCCTACATCCTTCAAACCACAGGCCCGAGAGATTTGCTCAACCATGTTTGTAGCAGCTCAATTTGTAATAGCTGAGAGCTGGAATCAACCCAGATGTCCATCACTGTTGGGCCTTGAGAGGCCCAGGAGTGAGGCCTAGTGGAACTTCCTGAGTCTAACTAAAGTTTGCTGAGCTGCCTTGGGCCAGCTACGCCTAATGGCTTCTGGCCTCCTACTTCCAAATAGGAGTTGGAATTCCCACACGCGCGCGCTTGGGTCCAATCATCTCAAAGGTTGCGGTTTACTATTGGCCCGTACCTCTCCCCCCACCCTAGAATGCCTGCCTTCCTTCTCAACATTATATAGACAACTGCTAGTAACAATAAAGCAAGTTCCTCCTTCAAAAAAAAAAAAAAACTGTCTTAAAATCCTGGTTGTGAGGGGTTGGGGAGATTGTTCAGTGGTTATAGGCACTTTCTTTTTTTTTAAATATTTTTTGTTCATTATTTATTTATTTATTTGAGAGCAACAGACACAGAGAGAAAGACAGATAGAGGGAGAGAGAGAATGAGCACGCCAGGGCCTCCAGCCACTGCAAGCGAACTCCAGATGCGTGCGCCCCCTTGTGCATCTGGCTAACGTGGGGCCTGGGGAACCGAGCCTCGAACCGGGGTCCTTAGGCTTCACAAGCAAGCCCTTAACCACTCAGCATCTCTCCGTCCCTATAGGCACTTTCTTGCAAAACTTGCTGGCCTGGGTTTGATTGCCCAAAATCCATATACTGGGGATGTGCAGTGATGCATATGTCTGGAGTTTGTTTGCAGCAGAAGCAGCCCTGGAGCTAGCTAGTGTGTGTTTCTCTCTCTCTCCCTCCCTCCCCCCCCCTCTCTGGAAATAAATAATAAATAAATTTGTTTAATATCCAGTTTTAGAAAGGCAGTGGTGCTAGGTGGAAACACTTCCCTTCTACAGCCAGTGTGACTGGACCGGAGCTCCTTATAGAGAGTGAGGACAGCTTCTGCCCCATCTCAAGAGGCAGTAGTGCCCATATCTTCCCAAGGCCTCTTTCAGTGATTTCACACTGGTAGACAACATAGGGGTATTTACATGAGAAATATGGGCAATTGCTCACACTGAGGCTTCTTTTAAAAAGTTGATTTACTGTGCAGCACTGGGTGTGAAATAAGAAGAGTATGGAGCCTGGCGACAGTTCTGAAGAAGTCTGCCCACAACAAAGAACAAAGATTTGGCATGAATTTTTTTTTTTTTTTTTTGGAAAGGTAATTCTGTAGCTCTTTCTGCCATATGAAACAGGCTCACCCGAAGCCAACCCTCAGGGACAAGAATAGGAGCACCACTCCTTCATTCCAGCCCATTCCCTGACATGCCAGAGGAGCGTCAATGACACCCCGTTCACAGAGCAGAGCTTGGAGCCTCTCACATCAACAGCTGCTGAGAGCTGCTTTCTTTGGCTCATGTGGCCAGCAGTAAATTAGATTTCAATGTTCTGAATAGGCAGAAAAAGATAGCTCCTTGCTCTCGCCCGTTCATTTGCTGGAGCAGCCAGCTGGCCCTCTGTCCTTCAGCATGGTGGCCTGCACTGGAGATTAGATGCTTAGTGCAGGGAACATGCTGGGAAATGAAGTGTCTTCACAAGCAAGAGCATCCAAGATACCTGTTGAAAATACAGATATAACTCGAAGCATGTGTTGTGGCTGGAGAGATGGTTAAAAGCACTTGCTTACAACACCTGATGACCAGGGTCCAATTCTCCAGTACCCACATAAAGCCAGATGCACAAAGTGGTGCATGAATCTGGAGTTTGTTTGCAGTGGCTACAGGCCCTGGCTTGCCCATTCCCACTCTCCCCACCTTCTCCCTGCTTACAAATAGATAAATAAAAATATCTTTAATGCATGTTTTGGTTTTGGCTTTGGTTTTCAAAGTAGGGTTTCACTTTAAGCCCAGGCAGACCTGGAGTTCACTATGTACTCTCAGGATGGCCTTGAACTCACCACAATCCTACTCTGCCTCCAAAGTGCTGTGATTAAAGGTGTATACCACCACATATGGCTTAAAATGCATGTTTTAAAGGATGGAACCTGTTAAAAGGATGGCTTAAAAATACAGTGGCTAGTATGTCTGGATCGCTCACACCTTCAGAAAAACAATTAGTTGTGTATGTTGTAGTATGTCAGGAATAGCGTTGGCAAAATATCGAAACTAGATTGGGTTTAAGTGACATGGTTTGATTTAGTACTCATTCACTCATTCATCTGCTAAACGCATAAGTGCTTACTAGGTTGGGCTACAGTTTAAGTCCAAGAAAGGTAAAAGTTTCCTAAAGAGGAAAGATGGACCCTGAATATGAACAGCACCATCCAATTCACTGAGGTTCTAGGTTGCATAAAAAGGGGGAAGCTGGGGACCTAGCATTCGGTTCCCTCTGCTTCCTGAAGGAGACATAATGTGACCAGCTGCTGTTATGCCTTCTGCATGGTGATGGGCTGAACCTCAAACTGTGAGCCAAAATCAACCCTTCCTTTCTTAAGTTGCTTTTAGCATGTATTTTGTGACAGCGGTGAGAAGATAACTAATTCTGGCCCTTACTGATGAACTAACTGCTCTAGCAATGTCATGTTCCTAAGGAAGACTGCTGACTCTGTCTCAAAGTAGAACATGATTGCAGATGGCTGCTAGAATACTTCCTGATATTCATCATCAGTGGTGATTTCCATATTTCAGATTTCCAGAGGATCTCTGTAAATCTGGACTTTGTCCTGAAAGAAATGACCTGAGGTCACCCACAGCAACACGCGGGTCTTTGGGCTCAGATGCACAGCCACTCTCTCTGTCCATGGAGACCAGCTTGATATGCAGGCAGACTCTTCTTCTCCAAGGCTGTACCTATTCCATTTGGTATAAAGGTGGAGGATTCTGAATTTTGACTCAAAGAAGGCAAGTGGTAGACTTGCAGAAGTTCTTGGTGATGATGAATCTTGGTTTCAAGATTGTTGAGCTGAGAAGGAAGAATTCTCACTTCTGGGCTTGGTGTTTCCAACAAGGGTCATGCACATTTTTTCCTCTGATATCACCAAATTATAATGCTGGAAAGATTGCTTAGTGGTTAAAGTGGTTGCCAGCAAAGCCTAAAGACCCAGGTATGAGTCCCCATTACCCACGTAAGCCAGATGCACAAGGTAGCACATGCACCTGGAGTTCATTTGCAATGGCCCTTTTGCACCCATTTCTCTCCCTCTCTCTCTCTCTCTCTCTCTCTCTCTCACACACACACACACACACACACACACACACACACACACACACAACCTCTACACCTCAAGGGCTAAAGACCGTAAACCATTTGACATCAAGATGTAACTTTTTGACGACAGAGACAGAGGACCAATGCAACCTCATTAGCTTTCCTCTTCAAAGTCACTTTACCCAAGGGTCTGGGACTATTGTAGGCCACATCATTCCTTGTGAAACAACCTGATCTGACCTTGACCTCACTGGCAATTCTAATAAAGAGCACGTACTGCAAAAGAGAGAGAAAAGTCTGACAACGCCATCTTCTACCATCACCCCAGTGCAACAGCCATCAACATTTTGCCAATTTGGTTTCATCTCACTCATTGCCTTTGCTTAGGACTATTTTTCAGATACTTCTAGAGGTTTAATCTTTCATCTTAAAAGTTCTGTTATCTTTAGCATTAGAAGAATGGCAAAAAAAAAAAAAATCACCTCTATTTTGCAGTTGAAGAAACTGAGGTCTAGAGAAATTTGGTGTGTCACCCATGAACATAGCATATATCCAGCCCCATTATTAGAAAGATTCTTCTCTTTGCCTGGGTCATGTTTTCCTTAGCCATGCCACCTTCATCTCCAGAGCCCCCACATGGAGGACAGGGAAAGTCATTCAGGAGCTCCCTCCAGAGGAAAGTGGCCAGTGCTGTTTTTTTGTTTTGTTTTGTTTTGTTTTGTTTTGTTTTGTTTTGTTTTGTTTTGTTTTGTTTTGTTTTGTTTTGTTTTGTTTTTTCCCTCAAGCCAGTGGAAAGGTGGTAGCGGGAGTTGCTTGGCTTATTTTTCCTCATTTTGCATTATGGATTTGGTTTGGTTGAAACTGCATGGAAAATGGCTCATCTGTCCCGTGCCACACTTACTGTAGAAGCTCACTCTGGAAACAGAGATAATGGAAGAGACTAGAACTTCCTCCCAGGCTGAGACAGATGGAGCTGTCCCTTGTCCTTCAGGCTCCCCTGTACCTCAGACCCTTCTCTACAGGTGTTTCTTGCTCTCCTGAAGGAAGAGACTAACAGAAATGCTTTGGGTTGCTGGGGAGTTCAGTGTTGTCTCACTGAACATCCAGAACTTGGCACCCAGCCCATTTCCAAAGCTACTCCAAACTGTTTGAGAACCAGCTCATGTTGGGTTGTGGCTTTGGACATGTCTGGTATTACCTTCACTGGTAGAGGAATGATATCATGTTAAAGTAATCTTGGGAAAACGATTCCAGAGAAAATAGAAAAATATGCAAGTGGAAGCCCTGAAAAGAGTGACCTGTTCTTCTGCCTCCACGACATAAACTCCTGCTTCCTTTGCCTCCTTCCTTTGTCTCTTCCTGTAGTAAATGGAGTACAGGAGCTCGGGAGAAGAGGGCTGGCATATTCTGAGTGTTGTGTGTAGATCTGCATGACTTAGAAGAAAGATACGATGTCTCAAAGTAATAGGAAAAGAATTCCTGGGCCTCAAGTGTTCGTTTCAGACTTGATAAGAGGGGCCTCAGACAAAAGATTGAGAGGCCTGAAACACAAATTCACGGAACAGGATGGAGGTTTAGATACCGACATGGGGCCAATGAGAAGACTTTTCCTTGTACTGGTTCCCTTCCAGTCTCTTGTTTCTTATTTACCTATTGTTTTCTTCTGTTCAATTTGTTACAACTTGTAATTATTTATTTATTTATTGGGAAGTGGGGTCTGAAGGTAGATTCTTGCTCTAGCCCAGACTGACCTGGAATTCTCTAGTAGCATCATGCTGGCCTCAAACTCACAGACGTCCTCCTACCTCTACCTCCCCAGTACATGCACCACCACACCCAGCTCACAATTATTTTTTTATTGGGATAAGTTTGATTTTTGTTTCACTAACTGACTATAAAGTCCATGAAGGGCCTTGGACAATACCTGGCATGGTGGACACTCAAAACAATTGTTAAAAGAAAAGAAATAGATGAATGACAAGTACAGCTATCAGAGCAGAAGGTACAACAGCAGGCGCATTCCCCCTTCCTCCTCCAACACCCATATTTGTGGAGCATTTATTATTTGATACACATTCTACTAAAACTTAACCCTCTCACTGAAGCCATGAGGATGTGTGTCCAAGCCCCCAGGACGCCTTCAGGTTCAATGACTCACTAGAATTTAGTAAAGCTGGTCGGTTCCAGTTAAAGGATGCTGATGAAAGTGAGCAGTGGAAGTACACAAAGCTAAGGCCAAGAAAGACGTGGTGCACAGCTCCCCTGTGTCCCTTCCCTGTGGAATCAGTCACACAGCACCTGTTTCCCCAGTAATGAGGCATGACAACATGCATGAATTGCCATTATGGAAACCTCACCTGAGACTTGGTGTGCAGACATTTTACTGGTGACCAGTCATGTAAACATGGCTGACTCCCCTGTGGGTGTCCTTTGTCTCCAAGCCCTTCAAAGACAAGGCTTCCATTGTCTGTTCCACCTCCCACCATTAGTCACTGTTAGTTTAGACTGTCTAAGGCAGCATGAGGACCCCAAAATGACAAAGCCCCCCTGACCATATGCCATAGCCTAAGAACTTAGAGGTTACTTCCGAGAACAAGAGCCAACCTTTTGTTGGAATGTACCGGGTTTGAATAAACACAACTTGCTAGTATGTTGGATGTGGTTAGCAGAAGAATTGACCCCAATTTGTGTATGATACAATATAAGGGTCAGGGAAGCTTTCATTTGGACAAAATTACAAAAGCCAGAATGAAAACCAATATCATACCTGACTCAAGTATGTATATATGTGTGTGTGTGTGTGTGTGTGTGTGTGTGTGTGTGTTTTCTATTATATGACCCAGATGCACTGCTGGTCATGTACCCAAAAGACTAACTCCTCCATAGAAATATTTGCACAACCATGTTTATTGCTGTTCTATCCTCAAGGACATGGAAGCAGTCTAGATGTTCACTAAAAGAAGGAGATAGAAAGAAAATGTAGTTCATATATACAGTGGAATTTTATTCAACCATAAAAACAAGAAAATACTGGTATTTGCAGAAATTGGATGGAATTGGAAATTATTCTGTTAAGCAAAGTAACCCAGACTCAGAAAGACAAATACTGCATATCTTCACTCAAACGCAGATTCCAGGTTTTAACATTGCATGTATTATGGATCACAAAACTAGAAAGGAAGCCATGACACGGGAAAGAAGGTCTTCACTAGGTGTGGGAGGGGGTAGACTACAAGCGGCGTAAAAGCAGAACAGGCTCCTGGAGAGAAAGGGGGCCAGCAGGAGGGGGGCTCTCTGCTTTGCTTGCTCTGACCTATTACATGATTTTCTTCTAAGTTAGTCTGCAGCATTCAGTTATAGCAATGGGTAACAGACTAAGTCACCTATTTTCCAATATCTCTAGTTAATTCTGGTGCCATTTGCAGCTTTTTCAGGCAGACATGTCTACAGTTGGAGAACTCGCTCACTATCGCCATCCAGTGATGGATCTGCACTCCATTGTTGTGGTGGCCCAAGGCCTCCCAGCATGATGTTCACGACCTCAAAGAAAGAATTAGTATTTTTCCATCTAAATATCAATTCTCAAGGAAGATACTAGTTGGCTATGGATGATGCACATGCATGTCTCCTACCAGTCATTTTGTGGGGCAGGGGGGTAGTGGGGGGAGGGGTTGGTTCTATAACTGGCTTCCACACCCTACTGAAGAGAATAGACAAATTCTAGGAGCAGTCCTGAGCTTTCTTTTTTAATGATAGAGAGAGGGAGGGGGAGAGAATTAGCATGCCAGGGCCTCCAGCCACTGTAACCCAACTCCACTTGTGCACGTGTGTCACCTTATGCGTCTGGCTTATGTGGGATCTGAGGAGTCAAATATGGGTCCTTAGGCTTCGCAGGCAGGCTCCTTAACTGCTAAGCCATCTCTTCAGCCCAGTCCTGAGCTGTTTCTTTCGTTTTTTGTGTTTGTTTGTTTTGTTTTGTTTTGTTTTGTTGTTGTTGTTGTTGTTTGTTTTGAGGTAGGGTCTTGCTCTAGCTCAGGCTGACCTGGAATTCACTCTATATTCTCGGGGTGGCCTCTAACTCTTGGTGATCCTCCTACCTCTGCCTCCTGAGTGCTGGGATTAAAGGCATGCGCCACCATGCCCGGCACCTCCTGAGCTTTTTGAGCCTCAAAGAAAGACCAGCTTTCTAGGTACATACAAGCTTCCTTTTGGATCATCTGCTTTTCTGGAAAAAAAGATTTTGATTATGACGTAACTGTGAGTCTTCCATAGCCACTATATCCCCGTACCCCCATCTCACCCTTGCACCTGTAGAGACAGAGAACAATGATGCATGACAAAAGCTGCTGCTAACTGTATAACCACCAATAATTGCTCAAAGAACCTGGAATCACTTTCCCTGGAGAGAACAGTCCAGGACCGGATAGGACCAGCCATCTGAGTCTCTTCAGGTTCTTCAATTCTTGTCATTGGCAACTTCCATAAATTTACAGTATACCATAATCATATTCACCTCCCACCATCCTCCTTTTCCCCCTCCCAAATCCTCCCTCAACTGAACCCCTTCATCTGTTTTTCCATTTATATATAAATAAATACATAAATAAGTGGGTACTTCACTTTTATGTGAGGGTTGAGGAATTTTATAAGTCATGCAGATGTAACCAGCAGCCAGCCAACTACATTCACGCTCTACTTAAACTTTGATTACAAAGCAGCCCCAGTGACTTCTGAAGGACAACAATACCAGGTGATTTCTGCTAGGTGGAAAGCAGAGTGTCACAGAAGCACAGGGTGTTGGGGTTAGACGAGCTAACTCTGTCTTGGAGCTGGCATACACTAACTGTGTGACCTTCTCTGTTGACATTTACCATCACAAAATTTCCATTTTTTGATTAGTAAAATAAGGTAATACCACTTATCTAACAAGACTTTACAGTCACATGAGTGAGATGCTAGATGAAAAGTTCAGTAATGCAATAATGTAAGAAAAATTTCAGGGGCCTGACAGAACCCTCAGAAATGTTCATTTCCTCCTTTCTTCAGAGTCATTCTCTCTCCCTCTCCCTCCTCTGTCCCTTCCTGCCTCTCTCTACTGTACATAGAAGCCAATGTTTTATAAATTTGTATGATTGGAGAACTAGGCATACCAGGAAAGGATTCCCCAGAAGGAAGAGAAAGAAGATGAAGAGAGGCTTTGTGTGTTGAATATAGAATTTAAAAGTCCACAATACTTACCTGCGCTCAGGAAAAATAAAGGAAAGATGGTGATGAAGAGGAAGACAGACAATTTGTACCATCTCAGGGTTTCAAAGTTGAAACACCTTCAAAGGAATGCAAGCACTTTGCACAAGTTTACTTCAATAGACTCTCTTGGTACTCATTAAAACACATAAGTCATCCTTCAATATACTCTCTCAGTATTCCTTAAAACAGGTAAGTTGGGCTGAGGAGATTGCTTAGTGGTGAAGGAGCTTGCCTACAAAGCCTAACAACTCAGATTCAATTCCCTAGTACCCATAGAGAGCCAGATACACAAGGTGGCTCATTCATCTGAAGTTTGTTTGCAGGGGCTAGGGCACTGATGTGCCCATTCTCTCCCTCTCTCTCTCTCTCTCTCTCTCCTTATAAAAATATTTTTAAAAACATGTAACTTACTTACACTGGACATATCTTCCAGGAAGAAGAAGAAAATTCAATTTATAAGCTTATGCCAAGCCTCCATGCATTAGAAGAAGCCAAACCAGTAATAACAAACTTGGTTGGTAGAGCACTTAATAAAAATTAAGATGTGGGCTGGAGAGATGGCTTAGCAGTTAAGCACTTGCCTGTGAAGCCTAACAAGCCTGGTTCAAGGCTCAAATTCCTCAGGACCCACATAAGCCAGATGCACAAGGGGGCGCTCGTGGCTGGAGTTCGTTTGCAGTGGCTGGAAGTCCTGGCATGCCCATTCTCTCTCTCTCTCTCTC
Organism: Jaculus jaculus; assembly: GCF_020740685.1. Lineage (NCBI taxonomy): Eukaryota > Metazoa > Chordata > Mammalia > Rodentia > Dipodidae > Jaculus > Jaculus jaculus. The sequence goes on along the minus strand of NC_059114.1, from coordinate 38,525,938 downwards.
TCTCTCTCTCTCTCTCTCTCTCAAATAAATTTTTTTAAAAAATTTTTTAATTAAGATGTAGCTACAAAAATTCCTCTCTAAGAGATGTTAACAAAATAGGTTAGTGATAAAGTCTGGGATCTATATTTTCAACCCTTTTTGGAATTCTGGTACAGGTTAACCACAAAATTCATCTTCAGAAATATTGGCTGAGTGGTTAAAACCATGGGCTTTAAGATAGTCTTGTATTTAAATCTTAAATACACTACTATGTAGCTAGGTGAATTTGGTAACTTTAACTTTTTGGATCTCTAGTTTCCTAATCTTTGAAATAAGATGTAATATGTACTTTAAAGGTCATTGTGAAAAATAAAATGTATAATATAGCATGGTAACTGGCATATATAAAAAATGATAAATTATGATACTAATATTAATTTACAAATGCAAAGGAATAATACATTAAGATAAAAGTTATTTAGCTTTCAAACAAAAATAGAGGAATAATGTAGTCCCTGATGGTGGCAGCTTTTACCCCCTGGGTTCCTTCTCCCCTGTTTAGAAGACACCTTTGTCCTCATTATTCAAGATGGCAGCCAGATCTCCAGGAACCATGCCTGCATTGCAAATAGCACAGTGGAGAAAAGGCATGAGAAAGTCAGTCGCTCTCAAGGAGATCCTTCTTTTTTATTTTATTTATTTATTATTTAAGACACAGAGAGAGAGAGACAAAATGGTTATGTCAAGGCTTCCAGTCACTGCAAACAAACTCCACACCCAAGCACCACCTTGTGCATCTGGCTCATGTGGGTACTGCGGAATCAAGCCTGAGTCCTTAGCCTTCCCAGGCAAGCACCTTAATGCTAAGCCATCTCTCTAGCCCCAGGAAATCCTTCTTAAAGATTGATTAAACTCCATGAACCCAAACATAGCTGAGAGGGAGGCTGAAAAATGTGACCAACTAATACTCCAGCTAGTCATACACCCAGAAAAATGTGGTTTGTGTTACAGTGGAAAATAAGGGAGCCGGAAACTGGAAGGCCCGCGCTCCCTGGGGCATCTAGCCCTAGCAGTCCAGCGCATTAGGTCTTCCTGGAAATCTGCTGTCCTCTTCTGACTGCTGACTTCTCGGGTAGGAACAGGTTCCCCAAGGACTTGGATGAAGCCTGGGCTGCCCTGCTTCACTGACTTCTTCAGTCCGTCCATGTCTCCACTCTGCAGACCAGCTGTTCTCGTTTCCTTTTCCAAGTTTTGTCCAATTTTTTTTGTTTTTTTTTTTGAGGCAGGATCTCACTCCAGCCTAGGGTGACCTGGAACTCACTCTGTAGCCCAGGCTGGCCTCAAACTCATGGCAATCCTTCTACCTCAGACTCCTGGGTGCTGAGATTAAAGGTACCTGACTAGTTTTGTCCAGTTTTAATAGACAATAGAAAACTTAAAAAACAGAACTTTAATATTCAAAAATCTCACCACTTAGAAACAATCTCTCAGTGTTTTGAAGTATAGACATCTAACATTTTCCCTAACATTTAATAATATATACTAAAATGCCTAATCTATATGACTGCTATTAACTTGTTACACTGAACAATATGTTTTGTAAGTAATATTCAATATTCCTTACATTAAACATTATAGAGTTTAATGACTGCAGAATTTTTCATTATATGAATATGTTATAATTTATTCCATCAATTCCACATGCCTTGTTCACTTATCCACCTGTTTCCCCAGGGTGGCCCATGTACCCAGGTTCTTTAACCTCCAGGCCCTCCTTACAGTATCCCCAGCTCCAACATCCCATGGGAATGGCTATGTAGTCTTGTCTGTACCCAAGCTGCTTGGGATTCCCTTTTGGAACGAGTACCACAGAGCCAGAAGACCCTTGAGCATTGAATCTGTGCCCTGCTATGACAGCAAGGCTGACAGTGAGAGAAAGCTGCTTCATCCTGCTGCTTAGAAAAGCACACACACAATACAACTCAAGTGACAGGAAGGCTCTTGATGAAGCCCGAGTTGTTAGGACATTCAGTCTGCCAAGCTGACTTCAGGCAAGACCATAGCAAGGTCGTTTCTGTGTGGAGAAACCAGTTTCAATTAGACAAAAAAAAAAATGCATTCAACCGAATTAATCATTTAGACAAACAACTGATTTGACAAATAATGATTCATGAGTTTTCTGTCAAAAACAATGATTGATTTCTGACTAATTTTTTTTTTTTGTCTCTGTTGAGCTTCGTAATGATACAATACTCACGAGGTCTACAATATCTAGTGAAGGCTGAAGAAAAAATTATATCACTCTCACACCACTTTCCATGTTCAGGTGGTTTTCATCACCACTTTCATCCTATGAGCACTAAGCAGGTAGAACGAGGGTCATTAGCTCCCCATTATACATGATGATAGTAAGGGAAAACATTCATTGAGCACATAGTATATTCTAGGTAAGGTGTTAAATGCATTATGGATGTTATTTATTCCTCACAAAAACTGTAATTAAATAGACATTCTATTAACACTCTATTTTATACCAGAGTGTAGTTTAAGTAAGATCAAACAACACTAATCACACAAGTAGAGAGAGGCAGAACCAGAATTCAAAATCATTACAGAGCCAGAAAGAATCACTGACTCATGCAAATTTACACACCTGTGAGTCAAGCCCAGAATTTCATTCCTGGTATAGAGATTAAGAGCTCTAGACTCTGAGCTCAGAGTCCATATCCACCATTTCCCAAGAGCATCACCTTACATAAGTTACCAAATTACTGTCTTAGTCACTGTCCCTGATAAATGAGGATAACAAGTTTCTATCTCAAAAGGCTGCCTAAATTAAATGTGATGTTCCACGCACAATTAACACATAGGGCATGCTTCACATGTGGTCATATTGGACACTCTGCCCCTCCAGCCCCTAAGCTAAGCTCATATTTTACTTGTCTGTACCACTGAAGGTACCTCGAGCCAAGGCCCTGTGCAACTACAGAGGGAAGAACGCTGGTGACCTGAAGTTCAATAAGGGAGATGTCATCCTTCTGCGGAGACAACTTGATGAGAATTGGTACCAGGGGGAGATCAATGGAGTCAGTGGGATCTTCCCAGCCAGCTCTGTGGAGGTCATCAAGCAGCTGCCCCAGCCGCTCCCACTCTGCAGGGCCCTCTACAACTTTGATCTACGAAACAAGAACAAGAGTGACAACCAGGATTGTCTGACCTTCCTCAAGGTGAGAGTCACAGACCAATGTAGAGACTGTGGCATAACCTAGAATTGGTTGTTTAATATTTGTTCACTTTTAAAAAGTGTATACATTTTCTACATGAATGTACATATATAAGTAATGTGGGTGCAATTCTAACTACAAAGAGTAAAATTCCTAGAGAACTATTCACACATTCATTTGTTCATTCTGAAATCACTTTTGACCATGTGAACCAGCCATATGTCCTGCCCTCCTTGAAAAATAATGGCAGGAACTGATACATGCATAGTTCAGTAACCTCTGTATGGAACTTTATCATATATCTGTAAAGGTATTCTTTTTTTCATTTTCTTTTTTTCTTTTAATTTATTTATTTTTGAGAGCAAGAGTGACAGAGAGAGGAAGAGGCAGATAGAGAAAGAGAGAAAATGGGCTCACCAGGGCCTCTAGCTACTGCAAATGAACTCCAGACGCCCCCTTGTGCATCCTGGGGAATCGAGCCTCGAACTGAGGTCCTTAGGCTTCACAGGCAAGCACTTAACCACTAAGCCATCTCTCCAGCCCTGTAAAGGTATTCTTGCTAATTAATTATTATCACCTAATTCTACTCACCTGAAACCTTCTATTTTGTTGTAAACTATATTCAAAATACACAATAATATGATAACTTTACACATGAATAAGATCTTATGCTGCATATTTTCCAAACACATTATTAACCTATATAAGATGCTTTTGCCTTTTTCCATGGGATGATTTTTACTATTTGCAAGTAATGATTAACTCCAGATTACTTTAACTTTATGTATTCAGAATTTCCTATTCCAAAGACATTCAAATTCTCTCATAGAAATCAAATTTGGGGGTGAGAGACATGGCTTAGTGGTTAAACTGCTTCCTATAAAGCCTAATGATCCAAGTTCAAATCCCAGTACCTATGTAAAGCCAGATACACAAGGTGCTACATGCATCTGAGTTTGTTTGCAGTGGATGGAGGTCCTGGTGTGCCCATTCTCTCCCTCTCTCTGTTGGGTGTGGTGGTGCAAGCTTTTAGGAGGCTCACTGTGAGTTCGAGGACAGCCTGAAACTGCTTAGTGAATTCCAGCTCAGCCTGGGGGAGAGCAAGACGCTAAAAAAAAATCATTGAAGTTCCTTTTATCCTTTGCTATAAGGTAATATGAGTACAAAAAGCATCGGGCTGGAGAGATGGCTTAGGAGTTAAGCGCTTGCCTGTGAAGCCTAAGGACCCTGGTTCAAGGCTCGGTTCCCCAGGTCCCACGTTAGCCAGATGCACAAGGGGGTGCACACATCTGGAGTTCGTTTGCAGAGGCTGGAAGCCCTGGCGCGCCCATTCTCTCTCTCTCCCTCTATCTGTCTCTGTATCTGTCACTCTCAAATAAATAAATTTAAAAAAAAAAAAGCATCATTACTACCATACCTCAAGAAAGGTCTCGTGTCTTATAAAATCCCTGTGTTCTGCTACTGCCAGAAATGTGATTTCCTTAAGCTTCCCAAATCTCATGAAGAACTTTACTCTCAGATGACAGTTGAGAAAGGACAGTTCAATGCCACAAGCACTTATTGCGTATTTATTTTATGTCATAATTACACACTGAGTTCTGGGGACATTGCTGGAGGAAGATACAAGCAGAAAGCACTATCTGCTTCCTGACTCTCCTGGGCACAAAGCAATGAATCAGTGTCCTACCTTCAAGAAGCTGGGAATATAAAGGAAGAAACAGGCACATCAGTGAAAACTTATGAAAAGGAGCTCAAAGTGAGGACTGAGTCCCTTCCAGAGGACTGGAGAAGGCTGACATTTTGCTAGAAAATCTATGGTCTTTCTAAACTCAGTGTGTCCAGATTCAACTCAAGAACTTCCTTCCGCCAGGTTTGATGACACATGCCTATAATTCCTGCATTTGAGAGGTTGAAGCAAGAGAATCTCAGGATCACTATGAGTCTGAAGCCAGCCTAGGCTACATAGCAGACAATCTCAAATACACACACACACACAAAGCTACTCTTGTCCTACTGTTTTCCATTCCAGCAACTGACATATTTATTTGCACATTCATATATCCATTCATGTATATATGTATTAATGTAGTCAGGAAATATCATTACTAAGGGGGAGCCACTACGTTAGATACTGAAAACAACAGAGATGAACAAAAGACCAGCTTTACACATGTGAAGTGTAGATCTGACAGGGTGGGCAAGCACTAAAGAGATAATAACCTACATGGACAAAGAAAGATAAGAAATGGGGCTGGAGAGATGGCTTAGCGGTTAAGCGCTTGCCTGTGAAGCCTAAGGACCCCGGTTCGAGGCTCCGTTCCCCAGGTCCCACGTTAGCCAGATGCACAAGGGGGCACACGCGTCTGGAGTTTGTTTGCAGAGGATGGAAGCCCTGGCGCGCCCATTCTCTCTCTCTCCCTCTATCTGTCTTTCTCTCTGTGTCTGTCGCTCTCAAATAAATAAATAAATAATTTGAAAAAAAAATTAAAAAAAAAAAGAAATGGTAGAATGCAATGTGGAATTTAGATCTGCATGAATGTAAAAGTCTCAGAAGTTTGAAAGAGAAGGTCAAAGAGCCCAGAATGGATAATATATAAGTTTTTTTTTTCAAGGTAGGGTCTCACTCCAGCCCAGGTTGATTTGAAATTCACTATGTGGTCTCAGACTGGCCTCAAACTCACATTGATCCTCCTATCTAGGCCTCCCAAGTGCTGAGATTAAAGGCATGTGCCACCACACTCAGCCATATATATATGGTTTTGGTGGATGGACTTATGTGGACACTGAAAAGTGTTCCTGATAAGGTATTAAGTAAGAAATCACTGGCTCTTGAATTTGTTTGTATGAAAAAGAAGAGTAGGGAAAATTAATGTACAATAACCAGAAGTCACTTAGTCTTGACCTTTTTCTGGAGGGTGGGGAGGGCACAAAGGAGCCTTTTGGGCACAAGATTTTATATTTTGAGGTGGACAGGGTTTGTTGTAATAGTCAAATGCAAAAGATCCCTCAGCTTTTTCATGTAAGATTCATGTACTATGTTCTATTAATGTATGCATGTTTTTGAAAAAATTATATAAATGTTTATATGTATATATCTTTTATCTTGCTCTAAAAGAATCTGGGGAGAAAAACTGTGGCTATATATACATTGTAGTAGATAGAACAGAAAGTGTAGTAGATAGATAGAAAGTGGCCCTGGTGTGCCCATTCTCTCCCTCTCCCTCTCTATCTATCTCTCTCTGTCTTTCTCTTTCAAATAAATATATTTTTAATTGGGAAGTGGGAGCTAGAAAGATGATGGGCCACTAGATAAAGGCCTTGCCATACAAGTGTGGGTGCCAGAGATCGGTTATTTAGCACCCAAGTGAATGCTTGATGGGCAAGCATAGCAACCTGCCTATAACCCCAGCTCTTGGGAGGTAGAGAAAGGTGGATTCCTGAGGCAAGATGGCTAACTGGATCTAGTTTCAAATAAGAGACCTTGTTTCAGGCTGGAGAAATGGCTCATCATTAAAGGTACTTACTTGCAAAGACTGCAAGACTGCCCAGGTTCCATTTTTAAGACACCCATGTAAGTCTTCCCCAAAACCTGGTGCACTTGGGATATTTTTTTTATAATCATGGAAAATGTTAATAAAAATTAAAAAAAAAAAAACCTGGTGCAAGCTTCAGCAAGAAGCCATAGTATCCGCAAATACACATACACGCTTTCATATAAACAATACAATTTTTTTGAAGCAGACAAAGTGAAAAGGCACTATAGGATGCCCAGGATGAACAAATTATTAAAGCTGTGAGTTGTTTTCTTGTGGTTTTTGAGGCGAGGTCTGACTCTGGCCCGAGCTGCCTGGAATTCCTGAGCTACAGCTCAGGCTGGCCTCGAACTCATCCCAATCTTCCTAATTTCCCTTTGGGGTGCTGAATTACATATGAATGTCACTAAACCCAGTTTAGGGAATGCATATTTTTCTTTTCTTTTTGAAGGAGGGTCTCTTCTACTCCAGTCTGACCTGGAACTCACAACAATTTGCCTACTTCTGCCACTGCCCCTACCAGAGCTAGAATTAAAAGGGTGTGCTATCTGGTCTAGCAATACATAGCTTTGTTTTATTTTCACAAATATATCACTCCAAAAATTAAAGTTTCAATTGTAAACAGATTGAATCAGGAAAATAATCTTTCTTTTAGAAAAGAGACTTTGTTTCAATAAAGTGGAGAGTTATTAAGTACAACATCAGAATGTCAATTTCTGGCTTCCCACACACAAGAACTCCCATGTGCATATTATACACATGCAAGCATCACATTAATATATACACAAAAAAAAGAAAATTTTGAATAAAAGCAGCTTCATTTTTACTTACTAAAACTTAACAAGGGCTGGAGAGATGGCTTAGTGGCTTAGCGGTTAAGCGCTTGCCTGTGAAGCCTAAGAACCCTGGTTCGAGGCTCGGTTCCCCAGGACCCACATTAGCCAGATGCACAAGGGGGCGCATGCATCTGGAGTTCGTTTGCAGTGGCTGGAGGCCCTGGTGTGCCCATTCTCTCTCTCTCTCTCTCTGCCTCTTTCTCTCTCTGTTGCTCTCAAATAAATAAATAAAAATAAACAAAAAAAATTAAAAAAAAAAAAACTTAACAAGAATGAAGTTCATTCTTCTTTTCCCAGATAAGAGTATATTTCCCTATGTCTTCCATCTTGATTTCTCCATCAGATTAGCTTAAATGAAAAGCTTGGATTCTGATGGTCATTAAAAATTATGAACATTTCCAAGTTTTCCTATTTGGATTCCATGGATCCTCCAAATTACTTCTACTCCTCTTGTAATCTGGGTGACCAAATAGTGCTCTTTATACGACAGTAGTATCTTCTAGACAGACCATGGTAGAGCACCATTTCCCTTGCATGTTTTCCAGCCTGATCTCCATGGGTAGTTTCTGCCACCTGAAAGCTGAGAGTGGAGCTGACATAAGACCTTCTCTTTCAGGATGACATCATCACTGTGATCAGCCGAGTGGATGAGAACTGGGCAGAAGGAAAGTTAGGAGACAAAGTGGGCATCTTCCCCATCTTGTTTGTAGAGGTATGTGTCACGTCCACACCTCACTCAAGCTGACCCAGAAATGTCCAGATACCCCAGTAATGCCTGAAAGTGATTTCTATTTGACATGGGCTTAGTTCAGAGCTAACTGAAGCCACTGAGAAAAAGATTCCACACAGTAACACCCAATTCTGGCGCGAGTGTGGAGCCTTTTCTGTGGTGCTGCTGAATGCAAATACACTCATATTTAAAAATAACTTAAGGGGCTGGGGAGATGGCTTAGCGATTAAAAGTGCTTGCTTGCAAAGCCTGCAGGCCCTGGTTCAAATCCCCAGTACCCACATAAAACCAGATGCACAAATTGGCACATGCATCTGGAGTTCATTTGCTGTGGCAGGAAGTCCTGGCATGCCTATTCATATTTTCTCTTTCTCTCTCTCTCTCAAATACATAAATAAAATATTTTATCAAAAAAAACTTAAAATGGAGCTGAAGAGATGGTTTAGCAGTTACAGCACTTGCCTGCAAAGGCTAATGACCCAGGTTGATTCCTTAGGACCCACATAAGCCAGATGCACATGATGGGGCATGCATATGGATTTTTTTTTTTGCAGTGGCTAGAGGCCCTGGAACACCCATTCTCTCTCTCTCTCTCTCTCTCTCTCTCTCTCTCTCTCTGTCTGTCTCTCTCTCTCTCATAAATAAATAAATAAAAATTTTAAAACCTTAAAATGTATACCATTTTGTTTACAGTTCTACATCTGAGAACTTATTATGAGAAAGTATTTAAAGCATCATGCAAGTGTGCAGAAATATTCATCATAGCATTGTATATAGAATGGTGAAAAACATAACCAAACTATCCAACAATAAAGATTTAATTTTTTTTAATTATAGTGATAGAAAAATACATACCCATCCAAATGTTAGAGAGTAATATTTATTGCCATGGAGTACTTAGCATTATTAGATAGAATATAACGTATGATTGAGTTAAAAAAAATTTAATGACTACAGATTTTCAAATTCTCAAGATGGAAACATTCTGGTGATCTGCTTCATCACAGTGAATTTATCTCATACTATGGAACAGAACACAGAAAGTAAATACGATGGTAAATATCATATGTGTTTTCTATGTCAAAAATAAAAAGGTTGAGACCAGCTTTATAACTTCACATCTGTGCCTAAAAATGGGTAAGGGACTGGCAGTGATATGTACCAAAATGTTAATAGCAGTGATCACTAGATGGTGAAATTCCAGGTGACTTTCACTTTCTTCTGTCAATTGGTATTTTCTAAATTTTCTGAAATGAGTATATACATATTACCTCTGTGGTGTTTTTAAAAACGTACTAGGCTATCTACCTATTGCTGGTATAATTAACTAACCTCTAGTCTCTAACCTTACTCTCCATGAGCCTCACCCTAGCTTGGAGCAAGTCACTGCAATTTAAAAGAGAGTTTTCATTGTTTAACTGCATTTACTGAGTGCTTACTATGCAGAAAACATTAAAAACAAGTTTCAGGAGAACTATGAAAGCAGTCAAAGCATGAGCCCCACCCTCCAGAAGGGTGATGTAAACAGAACAGAGGCATTCGGGAGAGGCAGCCAATTCCTCCATTCATAAAGCCAAATCAAGTGCTAGAGGGAATGGTGTAGCCAAAGCATTGCCCAGCTTTCAGAGTTCTGGGTTTCCCCTTCATTAAAGCAGCATTGAAGGGAAGAGTGAAGGGAAGGGCTGAGGGAGAGTGCAAAGAAGCTGTCCTTTCTACTGTCTCTGCTAAAGAAATCTCAGTCCTCACACTTTTGCTCTTCCTAGGCTCATTCCAGGTCCACCTGCCCAGTACTAGTACTTTCTACCTGTTCAACTTTCATTCATTTTATAAGGCTTTGCTAGAGAAAATGTCCATAAGATTTCAGCAACCACTTGAACACTCACTTTCTTTTTTCTCTGAATATCAAACAGGTTTATTGGTTGTAGTCTACAAGCTTCCTGATACAGGACAGACTTGCCATAAAAAATTAGCTTGTGTGAGCTGGGGAGTTAGCTCAGTGGTTAAAGGTACTTGCTTGCAAAGCCTGCCATCCTTTGTTCAGTTCCCCAGTACCCACGAAAAGCCAGATGCACAAAGTGGTGCATATGTCTGGAGTTTGTTTGCAGTAGTGTGCTCACTCTCTTGCTCTCTCTTTCTCTCTCTTGCTGTCATAATTTTAATTAAACTTTTTAATTTTTTAAAATTATCTTGCTTCTGTAAGGCCCTGGGTTCCATCGCCAACATCACAAAAGTTTTTAAAATATATAAAAGTAGATGAATGAAAAGCTATGTGAAGGTACTTAGAAAAAAATTTAGAGCTGAGCGTGGTAACACACACCTTTAATCCCAGCACTTGGGAGGCAGAGGTAGGAGGATCACTGTGAGTTCAAGGTCACCCTGAGCCTACATAGTGAATTCCAGGGCAGCCTGGGCTACAGCAAGACCCTACCTTGAAAAACCAAGTATATATATATATGGAGAGAGAGACGGGGGGGGGGGGGGGAGGGAGAGAAAAAAACTATTCAGTATAATCCAGTCCTGAATATACATTTAATTATTTGAATAATTTTTCATTGAGCACCTGCTATATCATGTCTTGTGCTAAGCTCTGAAGATATATGCTAAATATGGCTTCCTAACTCTGAGCCCGTGGATCAGACATTCAAGTAGTTATGTGTGAGGAAGGGTGCAAAGAGGAAGGAGAGGGAGCTATTAGGAGTTACCTTGGTAGAAGGTCAGTAAATGACACATGAGCAAATACCTCACAGATGAGAGGAGTTAAACGGGGAAGTATGAAGGGAGAGCATTTTAGGGCATGGAATAGTGAGTGCAAGAAGGACGAGGAAAGGCAGTGCATGCACACTACCCAGAGCACCGCACCGGAGAAGCTTAGAGAGAGATGCAGAGCCAGGGAAGTAAATGAGATAGACCACTGAGGGCTTTGTCAGCATCTTGTACAATCAGAAGAGGCTAGGTTATGCTATCATTATAAACAGCCCCAAAGTCACAGTGGCTTAACAAAGAAAATATTATTTCTTACTATGTGTTCAGCACAGGTGGTAAGAAGTTCTGCTCACATAGTCATTTAAGAATCCACGCTAAGGCTGGAGAGATAGCTTAGCGGTTAAGGCATTTGCTGCAAACCCTAAGGACCCAGGTTTGATTCTCCAGGTCCCATGTAAGCCAGATGCACAAGGTGACACATGCATATGAAGTTTGTTTACAATGACTAAAGGCTCTGGTGTGCCCATCCTTTCCCTCTCTCTCTCCCTCTCTCCCTCTCTCTCTCTCTCTCTCTCTCTCTCTCTCTCTCTCTCTCTCTCTTCAACAAATAAACTAATTTAAATTTTTTTAAATAGGGGACTAAAGAGATGGCTTAGTGGCTAAGGCTCTTGCCTGCAAAGCTAAAGGATTTTGGTTAGATTTCCCAGGACCAATATAAGCCAGATGCACAAGGTGGGGCATGCATCTGGTGTTCATTTGCAGTGGCTGGAAGCCCTGCATGCGCCCATTCTCTCCCTCTCTCTCCCTCCTTCCCTCTCTCTCTCTCTCTCTCTCTCTCTGTCTCTCTTCCTTTTTCCCTCTCTCAAATAAATAAACAAAAATAAAAATATTGTTTTAAAAATTAAAAATAGAAGAGGGACTAATTGGAAAGAAGGGATTCAGTGGAAAGGGATGGGGGAGAGGAGGCAAGAGAAATTAATGGGAGGGGATTATGATCAAAATATATGCATGTATAAAAACTGTCAACAAAAGGTTTTTTTAATTTGGGTTTTATTCAAAGGTCAGTAGAAGCCATTGAAAAGTTCTTTATTGAAGGGGAAACAGGAGCTGTTGCTTCATGTGTGCAATTTCAAATTTGTAAGATGTAAATTGTTGGAAATCTCATCAAAATGTGAACATACTTAATTCTGAATTATATACTGAAAAATGATTAAGAGTGTTACAATTTGCTTGTGTGGTTTTCTTCAATAATAATCATAATATTAACAACAAGAAAGTGTTGTGGGACTCTTGTCAAGCATTTTCATGAGGGATATGGTTTTATTAGAATTTTATACTAAGAACGATTCTTTTTTTTTAATAAGACTTTTTTATTATTTGACAGAGAGAGAGAGAGAGAGAGAGAGAGAGGGAGGGAGAGAGAATAGGAGCATCAGGGCCTCCAGCCACTGCAAATGAACTCCAGACGCATGTGTCCCCTTGTGCATCTGGCTAACGTGGTTCCTGGAGATTCAAACCTGGGTATTTTTGGCTTTGCAGGCAAATGCCTTAACCGCTAAGCCATCTCTCCAGCCCTTAAAAACGGTTCTTTATTGAGGCAGTGACCTGATGGGTGAGGATCATTTGATGATTGTTGCTATTGTTGTTGGCTAGGGAGCTGGCTGGTGTGGTTTGGTTTGGTTTGATTTCAGACAGTGTCTGTATTCCAGGCCGGCCTTAAACTATGTAGCACATAGGCTGGCCTCAAATTCATGATCTTCCTCAACCTCCCATGAGCTCTGATTACAGATGTGTGCCACCAAACCAAGCTGAGACTTGGGTTTCTGTTTTTTTTTAAATATTTATTGACAACTTTTATAAATATAGACGATATACCAGTATCTCTCACCAGTATCCCTTTCCCCTCCAAACAGCCTCTCCACTGAATCCCTTCCTTTCTTCCCCCACTACTCTTTCTCCTGTCTTACCCCCATCATTTTTCCCTCCTACTATGCGGGTCTTGGGTGCGGAGCATCCGCGACTGTGAGGCCATGAATACCAGGGCACGCCATGTGTGGGAGAGAGGACTGTAAACCCTCCTCTCCTTCTTTGGCTCTTACTTTCTGTCCACCACCTCTTCCGCAATGGACCCTGAGCTTTGGAGGGTGTGGTAGAGATGTCTCACTTAGGCTGTTCTGGCTGCAGCGGGAGAATAATTTGAAAGGGAAGGAGGAAAACGCACAGAAAGATGCTGACCAGGCTGCTGCACGGCCCACCTGGATGGCTGAGGCTTAGATTAGTAGACAGGAAACAAGTGGGCCAATGCAAAGCCCTCACAGGAGGTAGAACCCTGGGGATTTGAGAACTGGGCAAGGGGAAGATGGGAAAGAGGGAGCGGGCAGGGGCAGCTCCAGTTTCCCATGTGCCTAGGTGAGGGGTAGAATCGCCTCCTGTGTCCAGCCACTTTTGCTGAGCAGAAACAATAGAGATGATGGGGGGACACTGGCTAACTCTCCCCAGACCAGGATCAGTTGTAATTGGTACCTAATTGGACAAGCAGATGTGGAAATTTTTCCATGAAACTCTATATTACTTTAAAATATTTCTTCATAGCATGGGGTAGGGGACACAAATTTATTACCCATTTCTTAAACCCATTTAATGATTATTCACTTGGATATTCTCACTACCAATTTACCTCTAAAATTAGTGATTACAAGAACCCTCAAAATTATCATCGAACTAGCCATTGCTTCATTTGTTCTCCTAATTGCTAGGAGTGGGGGAAGATAATCAAGGGGTTGCTCTAATCCGGGAACCCGCTTTTGAAAAATTACTTCACATCTAAATTGAGCTTCTTAAAGCAGTACTTAAATTTTGACTCCAGTGGTTTCATTAAGGCCAGCACTTACTGAGAACTCTTTAAATACGCTTTTTATTACCAGTGCCATGCAAAGCAATTGGAAAGAAGGAAGGCTTTCTTATAAGGATGATAGGGATTCTTTTCCTTGGCATAAACAAGATTTCTCCTGTTAATGTATCACTTGATTTATTGAGTTGCGCTTTCATAAAAGGTGGCAAAACACACAGTGAAATTCTGCCTGTTCTTGTCAGGACTTCTCACCAGGGCCTGCCTCAGTTATTGAACCTTGCTCAGCCCAGTGAACCTCAAGGATAATGTTTCAAATGAGTGATTGCAAATCTCAAAGCCCTGCAGTCCTTCCCCAGGGGAGCTATTAATCACACTGGAAGAAGACAGAAAGAGGAGGGACAGGAAGTCTCTCGGGGAGCCCCCTGTTAGTGTTGCTGATAGAAAAACAGATGTTGCCACTCACCTGGAGGGAGAGCCATTAGGTCAAATCAGAAGAAGAAGGCAATTTATTTCATGATAGCTCTGAAGAACATCACTCATTCCATTTAAGGAGGATAACTTAGCGGGTGTGGTGGTGCACCCCTTTAATCCCAGCACTCAGGAGGCAGAGGTAGGAGGATCACTGTGAGTTCAAGGTCACCCTGAGACTACGTAGTGAATTCCAGGTCAGCCTGGACTAGAGTGAGACCCTAAACAGTATGACTTGTCCTCTTTCTGTTCACACCATTGAGGGGCAGGTGCTCTGGGGAATGTGCAACCTTGTCCCTGGTCCAGGCTGCCATCAAGGCTGCCTGAACAAGTTCCGTAACTAACTGGCCTCCCTCCTTCTGATCTGGCACTGCCAAATAACAACTATAATGAGCTTTTCATTTATTTATTTGTTCATAAAGTTGAATTTGCTTTTTGACTTTTTTAGTACCCAGTTCTCTGTTATGATAAATTCATGTAATTATGTAAACACACTACAACTGGAATACAGGATAACTCCCCCACACCCCCAGCTCCCTGTTGTCTATCCCTTCCTCGCTTCAGTGCGTGGCCACCATTGACCCACTTCCTGCTGCCACGCTTTCCTTTGTGCAGAATGTCATAGAGACAGAGTCGCCCAGAATGTAGCTCTTTGCACCTGGTGTCTTTCACTTCGCACACTGCGCTCATTTCTGCTGCTTCAAATATCAGTAGCTCATTCTTTTTGCTGCTGAGTAGCACCCTAATGCATGATGTTCCAGAGGTAGGCAAGGGGCTTCTTTGCCACAATTAGCAACCGAATAAAGCAACTCAGAAGGCTAAGGCAAAGGAGGACTGTGAGCCACCCTGGGTAAGACACTACTATAAACATTCGCTTTAGCAGTTTTGAGTGAGGGTAAGTCTTTCTTTAACTGCCTAGAAGTGGGTTTGCTGGGTCAGATGCTAAATATGTGTTTAACTGTAAGAAACTGCCAAACTGTAACGTGAGCTTTTATTTTTTTTTAATTTATTTAGTTTTTTTCTAGGTAGGGTCCCACACTAGTCCAGGCTGACCTGGAATTCACTCTGTCGTCTCAGGGTGGCCTTGAACTCACAGCGATCCTCCTACCTCTGCCTCCCAAGTGCTGGGATTAAAGGCGTGCGCCATCACGCCTGGCTGTAACGTGAGCTTTTAAAAGCACAAATCAGACCATGTCACTCCTCTCCCCAAATCCCACCAAGGGCTGCCTGTTACACTGAAAGTAAAGTCACAGCCGCCCAGGCCTGTGCGATCTGGCGCCTATCAGCTTTTGTGTCCTCCTCCGGCTGCCTTCGCCTCTGCTTTTCGTCCTCTGCTGGGCTGTTTTGTCTTTTCCTCCCACAAGCTGCCTGGCACGGTTGTACCCTCACTTCCACACGGCCAGCTTATTCTTGACACTAGTTGTCTCCACTTAAATGCCATGTTCTTGAAGGTTCTTCCTTGACTGCGCTCTGAAGACCCACTTACCTCAGTCACCCCCTCGCACTGGAGCGCCTACGACCACCGGGTGTTTCTCGTTTAGTGGTTAACATGTCACCTATGTCACTCCTGGGCCTTAGCTTCATCTTTGAAACAGATTTTGTTAAAAAGCAAACATATCAGGCTAGAGAGTTGGCTTAGCAATTAAGGCACTTGCCTGCAAAGCCAGAGGACTCAGGTTTGATTCCCCAGGACCCATGTAAGCCAGATGCACAAGGTGATGCATGCATCTGGAGTTCATTTGCATGGCTGGAGTCCCCAGTATGCCCATTCTCTCTCTTTCTCTCTACCTGCCTCTTTCCTTCTCTCTCTCTCTCTCTCTCTCTCTCTCTCTCTCTCTCTTTCTCTAATAAATAAAAACAATTTTTTTTTTTTAAAAAGCAAGCATATCACCCATCCTCCTCCTACTTAATAAATGTTTCACAATATGTCAAACTTTGTTTAAGGGTTTTTGTGACTACCTTTTTAATTTTATAAAATTTTAATTAGCATACCATGATTAGATTTCACTATGACTTTTTTTATTTTATTTGTTTGTTTGTTTGGCTTTTTGAGGGAGGGTCTCGCTCTATTTAGCCCAAGCTGACTTGGAATTCAGTATGTAGTCTTAGGCTGACCTCAAACTCTCAGCAATAGCTCTACCTCCGCCTCCCAAGTGCTAGGATTAAAGGCATGCACCACCACACCTGGCAATGACATTTTCACACCAAATTTTTTTTTTGCTGAGTCCCCTTCTTTTCTTTCTCTCCCAAACTTCAGACCTCCCCCTGTGTTCTTTCACGCTCCTGTCTGCCTCCTTTCTGCTTTCCACCACTTGTGTCCTGTTGCCTTCACCCCTTCGTCAGCACCTCATTTGCCCCTTGTGTAGTTTTTGAGCCAAAAACTACATCTTTTATTAAATGTTCTATTTCAGCTATTTTACTCCTCTGCACATTGTCATTTTTAAAGTTCCTAAGAAAGGAAAATTCCTTTTTACCTGCATAGTTGAATTTTTCATTAGAGTGAGACATGTGGCTTCCTGGTGATGATTACAATTATAGGATTTTAACTAATCGCCTCAAATCATAACAGTTTATTCATAGGAACCTTGTTTTGTCAACATACTTCACATTTCCAAAGGAAATGAACCCACAGAGCCCTGTAGTGGTAATCATCAACATCAAAGAGAAGACAGACTTTAATAGGGGATGGGCCGAGGCTGGCTGGAACAGACCCAAAGCACCACTTGTTATATTTCCAGGATCTTTGATAGCCAGCGTTTAAGCCACTGGTCCATTGATAACTCAGGGTTTTCCAAGCCTTTGGGGGATTGTTTCGTTTGGGGACTTTTGCTGACTGATTTACCAGGAGACAGATACATAAAGAGATGAAGGGATCTGACAGTGTTAGCCTAAGAGTCCAGTCAGGGTCCTGAATGCTTGTTTATTCTGCCTCAAATACTCACCAAGAGCATGAACTTGAAATTGATAAAAGGTAGAATCTGTTGCCATGCTAACCCACAGTGAATGACAAGGTGGGGAGGAGAGGGATCACCTAACTGCTGTTGCAGTTACTTTTATGTTGCAGGGTCAAAACACAAAACTAAAAGTAGCTGATGGGAGGAAAGGGTTGGTTTCAGCTCACAATTGTGAGGGGGAAGGAAGAAAAGCATGGCAGAGCAGAGGCTATAGAGCACATCTTGTCACAGCAGCTGGCAGGAAGCAGCAAGAATGAGCTGAGCTTTTATAGGCAAGGAGGATAAACTCTAACACCCATAATTCTCCTCCCAGCAACACTCCCAAATTGCCACCACCAAGCATTCAAAGCACATGAGTCTGTGAAGAACTGATTCAAACCACCACAACTGTTCATACTACATCAGAGAGATTAACTTCTCATGTGACCTCATATCTTTTCAGCCAAACCTCACTGCAAGAAACCTCCTAGAGAAGAACAAAGGGCATCTTCCATCACGCACAAAACACCTCTCCCTGATGTCTTCATCCTCCAGAGGCAAAGCAAGCAATACCCCCACCCTCCGCAGGAGCCCAGGGTCCAGGAGGAAGGGAGCTGGGCAGTTCTCCATTACAACAGCTTTGAACACTCTCAACCGGATGGTCCACTCTCCTACAGGACATCAGATGGTGGAGATCAGCACTCCAGTGCTTATCAGCTCCAGCAACCCTTCCGTGTTCACTCAGCACACGGAGAAGGCAGACATTCCTGCCAGTTCTGCAGGACAGGTAGGCAATAAATACCCTGTAGTATGGCATGTTGGTGGTAGACAAGGGACCCACACCATGTCACAAGCAATACTTGATGCTGAGTTCTTGGCAAGCACCCATAATGCATGAACACTAACAAGTGCCATGTGTATTACATGTCAGAGCTGGATATATATAATCTCATTTCATCCTTGAACAGCCATAGTTGAGTATTATTTCTTTTTATTAATTAGCTTTGTACTCAATGAATACAGTCAATTTGGTACCATTGTTAGGCTCATCCATGACCTACCCCCTCTCCCTGGCCCCTCCTTGTTGAGGTATATGGGTCATGCATTGTGGAGTTAGCCCACAGTTATGGGTAAGATAAATGTCTCTGCATATCATGACCCAACATGTGGCTCTGACATTCTTTCTGCCCCCTCTTCTGCAAAATTTCCCTGAGCCATGTTGGGTTCATTTTTGGTCTCCTTCAGTGATGAGGTCTTGGGGGCCTCTGGGTCTCTGGCTCTCTTATTTAGTAGGAGTTTATTTTTCTCTGTGTTGATCTCCTTCCCCCTTGTGCTGGTACCCGGTTCACCAGGAAAGCAGCACCCTTGCTTGTTTTGTCAGTTGTTCTTAGTTTCAGTCGGGGCCCTTTTGAGGTATGATGGGGGTGGGTCTTTCCTTAGGATCTACATCTATCTGAAAAAGAGAAGCAGATTCTCCAACGGAGAGTAAGTTAGCACCAGAGAAATGAGATAACCCTTACTTTTTTTATAGAGAATTTAATAGGTATAGGCCCTCTTGTAGCCCACAATTGATGGTAGCTTGATAATGGAGAGTGGGCTTATGTTTGGATATGGTTGTGACTTGTTTCCCAGCTTTAGCTATGGGTCCCATACCACTGAGGGGATCAGTTAGCCAAATCAAGAGCAGTTGGTTTCTCACCATGGCTGTGTGCCACTATTGCACTTGTGTGGGCATCACAACAGGTTATTTGCTGCTAAGTAGGTTAGACCATGAGTTGCTTGGGCAGATATTGGTCATTTCCCCCAGTCGCCCATGTAGCACCTTCTGGCACTAGACGTGCTGACTGTCTGGGGACTGACTTTCTTCCAGTTTCCAGCCATGCCATTCCATTTTATGTGTCAACCACGTAAGGTGTCTTCAGCAGTAGGGTCTTACCACTAACCTTTGGTAGGTTATCAAGTACTCTGACAGAAATCTGTCTTTCTTTTAGGAAACCTTGTATGTCTCTCTGATCAAAAGCTCATTGTGTATAATAGCCACATGCTGGTACTGGGAGTTACAAGTCAGTGCCCACTAAGAAAAGGAAGAAAAAGATAACTAATATAAAAGAGTTGGAGAGAAGGAAGATAGAGGGAGAGAGAGGAGCTGTAGAAGATTAAGGTCAGTCTTCATCATACCCTCTCCAGAGTCTTGTGGCTCAGGTGTTCCCTCTAAGGACCTGGTGAAAGTTCCGCCATGGTCTGCCTTTTAGGATGTATAATTTTATGGTACATTGCTGTTTGGGTCTAGATTTGTGTTTCTCACCCCCTCCATTGCCCTCCCCTCCCTCCCCACCCATCCTATTGTCTAATCCACGAGATGCTTGCTGGGTATGTAAGGCATCTTGAGTAGATTCGGGTTAGTTTTTATTCCTATTTATAATCAAGGAATCTGAAGCTTTAAAGGGATAATTAAACAACTTGCCCAAATTCTCAGATTCCTTTCTGTCCTGTGACAAGGGTCATGGTATGATTTCTATTCACTTAATCATTTTCTCTAAGATTATGATCTTCCAGAGAGAGCTTTGGTATAACTTGAGACTCATCATCCCATTCTCTAGCAACGTACTAAGCATCATGTAGACAGGAAGCAAAAGAAACTGTTATTGTGTTCTCAAGACTGACAATGTAATTCATGAGCCCAATGCCAAATGAAAATGCCAGCCCCTTGCTTAAACATGACTAAGATTTCAAAATGAAGGAGTCTGGAAAGATAGTGCAGTGGGTAAAGTACTTGCCTTGTAAGCCTTAGGATCTGAGTTCCATCCCAAGTACCCACTTAAAATGCCGAGCATGGTAGTGCATGCCTATGATCCTAGTGCTGGGGAGGCAGAGGGGTGAGAATACCTGAAGCTCAGTAGTTAACCATTCTAGCCTAATTGGTGAGCTCTAGTTTCTGTGAGAGATCCCATCTCAAAAGGAGGTGAATGAGGACTGGAGAGATGATTTAGTGATTAAGGTGCTTGCCTGCAAAGCCAAAATGGCACACCCATTCTCTCTCAAACTCTCTCCCTTTCTCTGCATCTTTCTCTTCACCTCTCTCTCTTTCTCAAATAAATAAATAAATGTAAAAAAAAGTATTTAAAAAGAGGTGTAGTCCTAAGAATAACACCCAGGGCTGTCTTTTGACTGCCACACCCGTGCATGTTCATGCACATCTGCACACATGCACATGCATTCACACACATACCAACATGCATACACATATTCACATATGCCACACAGACACATGTGCAAAAAAAAATATAGAAGAGGGCTGGAGGGATGGCTTAGCAGTTAAGATATTTGCCTGCAAAGCCAAAGGACCCAGGTTCAATTCCTCAGGACCTATGTTAGCCAGATGTATTAAGGGGCACATGCATCTGGGGTTTGTTTGCAGTGGCTGGAGGCCCTGGCACACCCATTTTCTCCCTCTCTCTCTCTCTCTCTCTCTCTCTCTCTCTCTCTCTCTCTGTCAAATAAATAAATATTTTTTTAAAATAAAATAAAGAAGAATTTCAAGATGGCAACAATAGAACATTAAATTGAATGATGGTACTCAGTGGCTATTCAAGCCACACCCCTCGGATGCTTTCAAAGTGTGCCCCTAATGAGATAATGTTCCCAATAAGCATCTGCTGTTACTACTGTTTTCACTACTAACTCTGGCCACTGATTTGCCAACTGAAATGAGATAAGCCAAGGTATGCTGTGGCAACCCAGAAACTGAAGTACTTCTGACAGCATGTGGCTATTTGGGTTGAAGGGCACTTTAAAAAATGAAAGAGTGGAGGCACGAGGCAAAGTAATTAAGAAGGGCTGCGTGCTGGGTGCTCAGCTACAACACTCTTTGGAACCATGCAGGTGGCAACTTGAAAGGACAAACTCTAACTTGCACTGATGTTTTAAGAAGCTGTAAATCTTGTTTTAAAACATGAATTCCTACCTTAGGATTAAATGGCTTAATTGGACTCTAATCCCCTTATAACAAGGCAAGGAAGAAGGGAAAAGTCAAGGGCTCCTCAAAGACTGTGTGTGGGTCTGAAAAGACAACAATCACTGCCTCTACACTCTGTAGCTTACTCCACTGTCTGGGTGCTACACACCACACAACTACACACACAAACGTGCACACTCATACACACACACACTCCACATTTTCCATATATACTCTCCTCACCTTTAGGTTTTTTTGTTTTGGGGGTTTTTTGTTGTTGTTTTTTTTGTTTTTTTTTTTGTTTGTTTTTTTTTTTTGGTTTTTCGAGGTAGGGTCTCATTCTAGCCCAAGCTGACCAGGAATTCACTATGTAGTCTTAGGGTGGCCTCAAACTCACAACAGTCCACCTATCTCTCCCTCCCAAGTGCTGGGATTAAAGGTGTACTCCACCACACCTGCCTCTCTTCCCATTTAAAAAAAAAAAAAAAAAAGTTTTATAGGGCTGGAGAAATGACTTAGTGCTTAAGGCACTTGCTGGTGAAGCCTAAGGAACCAGATTCAATTCCCCAGTACCCACATAAGCCAGATGCACAAGGTGGCCCATGCATCTGGAGTTCATTTGCTGTGACTAGATAGGGACCCTGGCATACCCATGCCCTCTATCTACATATCTATCTGTCTACCTCTTAATCTCTCAAATAAATGAAAAAAAAAACTAAATAAAAAATGCCTTATACATGCATTCTAAACACTTTTTACTATATATATATATATATATATATATATATATATATATGATATGTTTTGTTCCAAAGTTGTTCCTCCATCATAGATACACACACACACACACACACACACACACACACACACACTCAAACAGAAATCTGGTGACTCACATAATGTCAAAGATTCCCAGGAGTTTGAAGGCACTCTTTCTATAGAGATGTAGACATATATATAAGTTCAGCCCACACTCACTAGAAATACACTCAGCTTTGAGTTGAATCCCCAAAAGATATAGTTAAGAGACATTCACCCTGTTCTTTTAATATTCTTTCTGGTCATTTACTTGATCTACAAAGAGAACAAACCAGAGTAGGAGGATCCCAGTATGATTCGAAACGAATCTTATTCCTCTCAGGTTTACACAGAGATTGAGAATTCCAAAGTGTGGCGTTCCCGGGACCACTACACAGCACCACAAGCTCTTCTCAATGCACGTGGTATGAGGACTATGTCCACATTATTTGTCCAGGTGTCACTAAAACATACTCAAGAACCCCCCTATATCTTTTTTTTTAAGGCAGAAAGTTGAACAAATGGCATATATACATATAATATATATACACATATACATATATACATACGTATATATAAAATCTTACTGCCACAGTGAGGAGGTTGAAAGCTTTCTAAGGGCAGGGATGCTGTTTTATTCATTTATGTTACGGTTAAGTTTCCAAATCCATTTTGTTTCTGGTTACACAGAAAAAAAGAAAGAAACAAGAGAGAAGCAAGCATGTCAGTGCACAGAGGGAAATTCCCTCCCCTCCCCCTTCCCTTGATAACAGTTGCTAGAGGCAATTCTGAGAATTTTTGCTGAGCTCCTCAGGAGATGAGGTGTCGTGCATCTTGAGGAATTATGAGCGCCACAAAACCAACTCTTCCTTAAGCTCTATATTAGGAATATTCTGGAAAAGGAGTTTCTGGGCACTTGAGCTACTCTAAGTCCAGACCTTCTCATGAGTGTTGTTTATCCCCATGTTCTGTAGGGGTCTCACAACCCAACTTGATGGGCTCACAGTTGCCATGAGAGATGACTTTTACTGAGTATTAACATATGTTCCCCCCGGATTCTGAGTACAAATTTATGCTTAAGATTCTTAAATACTCCCTCTAAGAAAATTTACAGAGATGAATTAATCCTGTGTTTATTTTTTGTTTGTATCTCCCCAATACAAATTTCTTTCATTTCCCAATACTCACTCAATAAACCCATACTCACAAATGATATTTTCAGAGCAAGCTAGAACTTGCGTTCTCTAAAAGCTGTGGTAGAGGAGGGGGAAGATTCCAACTGAACACACAGCTCCTCTCAGCCCCTCAATTCCATGCTTTCATTGTTTGCCCAAAGTACCGTTTATGGAGCTCATAGGTATCTGAAATGTGTCTTTTAACTTTTCAACAATGTGACACCGGGGGCTGGAGAAATGGCTTAGCAGTTAAGGTGTTTGCCTGCAAAGCCAAAGGACCATGGTTCAATTCCCCAGGACTCACGTAAACCAGATGTACAAGATGGCACATACATCTGGAGTTCGTTTGCAGCAGCTGGAGGCCCCGGCATGTCCATGCCCATTCTCTATTT